>NC_064628.1:149750291-149965871 GCF_023864275.1 Schistocerca cancellata | reverse complement strand
TCTAGATGATTTGAGGGTGTTTACTTGCACTGCAGTTGCACAACAGCATATAAGCCGATATTTGGAAGTGAATGATGAATTGAGAGGCTTTGTAATAAATACTAGTATGTGATTAGTAGATTGTGTTTTGAAACCCAAAATTATTTTTTACCGCACAAGTTTGTGATTTGTAGGTATGATGTGAGTGAGATTTGGGCTGTAGATGGTGGTTAGTTGGGCAGGATGAGCATTTCAATTGTTTTCAATAGAGTGGATATTAGTGGCACTGGCTTGTTGCCATAATGTGGCATTGGTTCTTTGTTCATAACAGTGTACTCAGTTTTGTAGAAGATTTAGGTGAGAAAGAGACAGTTGTTGAATATGACATAGATAGCTAGAGATGAATTGAGTAGCAATTTCCTGGTAGTTGTAGTTTGGGTATGATGTGTCTCAGTGAGAGATAAATCTTGAAATGGAAGGGTTGTTCCTAGCTACAGTCTTGGAAACTATGTATCTGCTGTTGACTCCAATGTTTTCAAGATTACTTGTGTACAAAATTGGCCAGACTTTGCAGTTTCTTCTTCAGTAAATCAGTGGAAGGTGGTGCAGATAATGGTATAAATGTTCAGTGCCTCCTGTGAGTTGTTGATGCTGCTTGTCTTTTAAGTAAAATTGATAGGGGCTCTTGATTGACCCAGCCATAGACAGAGCTGGTGCATACTTGGCTTGAGAAGACTTTGGCCAGTAAATGATGAAATACCAACACATTGCTCACAACAAAGCTCCTTTCCCTGCATTCTAGTTTCCCTCGGGTATAGAGTGACATGATATTGGCAGATAATCACTTTGATCAGGCTGTTTGTTTTTTTTTTTAATGCTCTTTTACCAGAATCCATTCATAGTGATAACTATGTTCTCTGGTGGAACACGATGAGAACATTGTGTGAAGTGCACAGAAGTAGCTATTTGAGTGTGTGTGAAAATGTGAGGTAACCACTGTTACTCCTAAATTTCTGTGGAATTAAGTTTTCTGTGTGTGTCTGAAAATCCAAGTGGTTCAAGTTGGTAGTTTATTTGTTGCAAGCGAAAAAAGCTTTTTAGTAAACTGAGGCACTAGCATTAGTTTCCTGTTCACTGTGACAAGGAAGCTAGTATAAAAAGTAGTTTGTGGTTTTGTTTGCAAAGAAGTGCTCATGGGATGTAAGCACTGCTTGAGATTATTCTGAGATGATTTTTTGAGGGGGGGGGGGAGATTGCTAAACATCTAGCATTTTAGTAAGGAGCTTGTCGGAGTAGTCGTAAAATTGTTATTTTATGAGAAATTTCTTTATTCATAGCACATGGCCATCATAGTTGAAGCATAAAGATTGGCATGGTATGCGTAGGTCTGTAAAATGTCCTGACAGTGATGTTCACAGAGACTTGTTGTATACTTTGATTCTTCATCTGTTTAACAGTAGACATAAGAAATGTATTAGTGGAGCAAGTAGCTGTGAAATTACTGGCGTATGATTGATAGTATGGACGTGGCGCTGAGTGTAAGTGTTTGTTTAGCTGTGGGTGTTTTCATAATTGCCATGTGAGGAAAAGCAATACTCGTGATAGGCGAAAAGAGATACAGAGAGAAACACATTTATTGCGAGTATTATATATCAGCAGCTCTTGGGCGGGTATCAAGCTAGACGCAAAGTGAAACGAAAGAGGAAGTATGCATGAAAGTGGCGATATATCGACAAGAGTTTGCACTGTTAGGGTGAGGTGAATAAACTAGTGCGGTGCGAAAATTTTCGAAGAGAGAGGCGGCTTTAAAGAAAGCACAAGGGTCGTATGAACGCCGTCTTGTGTGTTTGTCTTTCAGTGGCTATTTGGCATGTCTGCTTGCGCCATAGGATGCTACTGTATGTGCCCCAGGCCCCCATCTAGCGGCCGGAGGTGCAAGCGGTGTTTACATACAGTCTCGCGTGAGGCAATGGTCTCTCATTTCGGAAGACAAGAAGCACTGGTAGCGCACAAAATAGCTGAGTGAGATCATGGCGGCCAAGTAAGAGTAGAAGTAGGTTCTTTGCAGAATGTCCGAGCTTAAGAAATTCTTCGATAAGTAAATCGCGAAATGTGAAGAGTGTGTCGTATTCTCGTAGGGCGTGTTGACGGTCTCGTGGCATAAGTAGCGAGCGGTGATAGCTTGCTAGCAAGATCATACTTCACAGGATCATTTCTGTAGTATGTCTTCAACTCTCTCTAGTTCAAAGCTGGAGTAGACGTAACCACGATGATGAGTGGTAGCACTGTCCCTGAGCGTGAGGCTTGCGATCGAGATTCATCGCATCTTGGTTGTAATCGATGATCGTTCACCACATTCTGAGGGATGTGGGAAGGGAATAGCGCTTTCCGAGTGGTGGTTTTATTATATAGAATAGAAGCAAGCATAAGTCATACTTTTGGTATCGGGACCCGCGTCGTTGCAGCAATGTCGCTACAGGTTGTGGAAGGACTTTGATTGCGACATGTCATGAAAGCCTTGTGGGAGTTTCTCGAGTGGCACGGGGACGAGCCATTTGATTTGGCCTGCTCCAAGTGCTAGGCTTGGATGACAACGACGTACTTTTGAGTTACAAGAATGAGTGAGCAACACAAGAAGAGTGCAATTGATGACCATAAACGGCTGACACACAACACAGTCTTGATAATCAGCACTAATGCATGATGTACGGAACATTTAGGAGGAGCGCGTTTGGCTAGCAAACATGAATTGAGTGATTTGCAAGGCACTGTTATCTGCAAGAAGGAATGCATGGAATTCGCAAATGAATAAGACTGGTTCAAATACTATCGACAGAAATTTTATTTCTGTTGTCAACTAGTATTAATTAGTTGTGTGGGAGCAGGGGGATATTTCCCTTGCACCATACATCTACATACAGGTTGCGTCTGATGTGGCCTAGTTTTGCGTTCAAAGAACTATCTAGTTGCCTGTTTTTTCAGTGAACGAGTGTGGTGGGGAGGAGAGAGATTAGTGTTAGATGCAGAGCAGTGCGGGCAGTTAGTTGTGTGTCTGACGGTGGGTCGCCGAGAGGAATTAGGCGTGCTGCCATCTGTCGGCAGGTGAGGTAATGAAGCAGCTTGAATGGTGACAGAAATGATGAAAATAGTTATCTAAAGAGTTTTATCGACGACATTTGGCAGACACGTATTTCAGCGCTGACAGTTAGTTTGGGGTGTGTGCTTGCATGGCACTGGAAGTCTGTTGACGGTAGAGAAGTAGACAAGACGGAAAGAATTTTCCGCGTTCTCGCGGAGAAGCAATAGAGAAGCAGCCATAAGTATTGAAGTGAGGGCTTTGATCGGCACTCTGGTTTCCCTTCAAAACGAATAAATCTTTCGCCTTTTACTAAAGATTTCCGTGGAGGGGAACATTAAATGAGTCTATAAGGTATTTTTCGTAGTGCTCGGCTATTGCTGAGCCATAATCACAAGTAAAACGTAATGTAATTAGCAAGAGGTAGGTTGTGTTGTGAGAATGAAGGGCGTGGAGTAGCGGATCACGTTGGATCAGGTAGATGCTTTTTTTAATTTGAAAATGCAATTGGCCGTTTCGTAGTATAATGAAACAAGTACATTTGCCCTGAAATGGCTTGCAGTGTGTTAGGCGATTGTGTAAAGAGAGAGAGAGAGAGCGCTATTTATTGTCCTGGAAACTCTTGGTGAACCCTTTCCGCATCTCAGTTCTAGATGATTTGAGGGTGTTTACTTGCACTGCAGTTGCACAACAGCATATAAGCCGATATTTGGAAGTGAATGATGAATTGAGAGGCTTTGTAATAAATACTAGTATGTGATTAGTAGATTGTGTTTTGAAACCCAAAATTATTTTTACCGCACAAGTTTGTGATTTGTAGGTATGATGTGAGTGAGATTTGGGCTGTAGATGGTGGTTAGTTGGGCAGGATGAGCATTTCAATTGTTTTCAATAGAGTGGATATTAGTGGCACTGGCTTGTTGCCATAATGTGGCATTGGTTCTTTGTTCATAACAGTGTACTCAGTTTTGTAGAAGATTTAGGTGAGAAAGAGACAGTTGTTGAATATGACATAGATAGCTAGAGATGAATTGAGTAGCAATTTCCTGGTAGTTGTAGTTTGGGTATGATGTGTCTCAGTGAGAGATAAATCTTGAAATGGAAGGGTTGTTCCTAGCTACAGTCTTGGAAACTATGTATCTGCTGTTGACTCCAATGTTTTCAAGATTACTTGTGTACAAAATTGGCCAGACTTTGCAGTTTCTTCTTCAGTAAATCAGTGGAAGGTGGTGCAGATAATGGTATAAATGTTCAGTGCCTCCTGTGAGTTGTTGATGCTGCTTGTCTTTTAAGTAAAATTGATAGGGGCTCTTGATTGACCCAGCCATAGACAGAGCTGGTGCATACTTGGCTTGAGAAGACTTTGGCCAGTAAATGATGAAATACCAACACATTGCTCACAACAAAGCTCCTTTCCCTGCATTCTAGTTTCCCTCGGGTATAGAGTGACATGATATTGGCAGATAATCACTTTGATCAGGCTGTTTGTTTTTTTTTTAATGCTCTTTTACCAGAATCCATTCATAGTGATAACTGTGTTCTCTGGTGGAACACGATGAGAACATTGTGTGAAGTGCACAGAAGTAGCTATTTGAGTGTGTGTGAAAATGTGAGGTAACCACTGTTACTCCTAAATTTCTGTGGAATTAAGTTTTCTGTGTGTGTCTGAAAATCCAAGTGGTTCAAGTTGGTAGTTTATTTGTTGCAAGCGAAAAAAGCTTTTTAGTAAACTGAGGCACTAGCATTAGTTTCCTGTTCACTGTGACAAGGAAGCTAGTATAAAAAGTAGTTTGTGGTTTTGTTTGCAAAGAAGTGCTCATGGGATGTAAGCACTGCTTGAGATTATTCTGAGATGATTTTTTGAGGGGGGGGGGGGGGAGATTGCTAAACATCTAGCATTTTAGTAAGGAGCTTGTCGGAGTAGTCGTAAAATTGTTATTTTATGAGAAATTTCTTTATTCATAGCACATGGCCATCATAGTTGAAGCATAAAGATTGGCATGGTATGCGTAGGTCTGTAAAATGTCCTGACAGTGATGTTCACAGAGACTTGTTGTATACTTTGATTCTTCATCTGTTTAACAGTAGACATAAGAAATGTATTAGTGGAGCAAGTAGCTGTGAAATTACTGGCGTATGATTGATAGTATGGACGTGGCGCTGAGTGTAAGTGTTTGTTTAGCTGTGGGTGTTTTCATAATTGCCATGTGAGGAAAAGCAATACTCGTGATAGGCGAAAAGAGATACAGAGAGAAACACATTTATTGCGAGTATTATATATCAGCAGCTCTTGGGCGGGTATCAAGCTAGACGCAAAGTGAAACGAAAGAGGAAGTATGCATGAAAGTGGCGATATATCGACAAGAGTTTGCACTGTTAGGGTGAGGTGAATAAACTAGTGCGGTGCGAAAATTTTCGAAGAGAGAGGCGGCTTTAAAGAAAGCACAAGGGTCGTATGAACGCCGTCTTGTGTGTTTGTCTTTCAGTGGCTATTTGGCATGTCTGCTTGCGCCATAGGATGCTACTGTATGTGCCCCAGGCCCCCATCTAGCGGCCGGAGGTGCAAGCGGTGTTTACATACAGTCTCGCGTGAGGCAATGGTCTCTCATTTCGGAAGACAAGAAGCACTGGTAGCGCACAAAATAGCTGAGTGAGATCATGGCGGCCAAGTAAGAGTAGAAGTAGGTTCTTTGCAGAATGTCCGAGCTTAAGAAATTCTTCGATAAGTAAATCGCGAAATGTGAAGAGTGTGTCGTATTCTCGTAGGGCGTGTTGACGGTCTCGTGGCATAAGTAGCGAGCGGTGATAGCTTGCTAGCAAGATCATACTTCACAGGATCATTTCTGTAGTATGTCTTCAACTCTCTCTAGTTCAAAGCTGGAGTAGACGTAACCACGATGATGAGTGGTAGCACTGTCCCTGAGCGTGAGGCTTGCGATCGAGATTCATCGCATCTTGGTTGTAATCGATGATCGTTCACCACATTCTGAGGGATGTGGGAAGGGAATAGCGCTTTCCGAGTGGTGGTTTTATTATATAGAATAGAAGCAAGCATAAGTCATACTTTTGGTATCGGGACCCGCGTCGTTGCAGCAATGTCGCTACAGGTTGTGGAAGGACTTTGATTGCGACATGTCATGAAAGCCTTGTGGGAGTTTCTCGAGTGGCACGGGGACGAGCCATTTGATTTGGCCTGCTCCAAGTGCTAGGCTTGGATGACAACGACGTACTTTTGAGTTACAAGAATGAGTGAGCAACACAAGAAGAGTGCAATTGATGACCATAAACGGCTGACACACAACACAGTCTTGATAATCAGCACTAATGCATGATGTACGGAACATTTAGGAGGAGCGCGTTTGGCTAGCAAACATGAATTGAGTGATTTGCAAGGCACTGTTATCTGCAAGAAGGAATGCATGGAATTCGCAAATGAATAAGACTGGTTCAAATACTATCGACAGAAATTTTATTTCTGTTGTCAACTAGTATTAATTAGTTGTGTGGGAGCAGGGGGATATTTCCCTTGCACCATACATCTACATACAGGTTGCGTCTGATGTGGCCTAGTTTTGCGTTCAAAGAACTATCTAGTTGCCTGTTTTTTCAGTGAACGAGTGTGGTGGGGAGGAGAGAGATTAGTGTTAGATGCAGAGCAGTGCGGGCAGTTAGTTGTGAGTCTGACGGTGGGTCGCCGAGAGGAATTAGGCGTGCTGCCATCTGTCGGCAGTTGAGGTAATGAAGCAGCTTGAATGGTGACAGAAATGATGAAAATAGTTATCTAAAGAGTAATATCGACGACATTTGGCAGACACGTATTTCAGCGCTGACAGTTAGTTTGGGGTGTGTGCTTGCATGGCACTGGAAGTCTGTTGACGGTAGAGAAGTAGACAAGACGGAAAGAATTTTCCGCGTTCTCGCGGAGAAGCAATAGAGAAGCAGCCATAAGTATTGAAGTGAGGGCTTTGATCGGCACTCTGGTTTCCCTTCAAAACGAATAAATCTTTCGCCTTTTACTAAAGATTTCCGTGGAGGGGAACATTAAATGAGTCTATAAGGTATTTTTCGTAGTGCTCGGCTATTGCTGAGCCATAATCACAAGTAAAACGTAATGTAATTAGCAAGAGGTAGGTTGTGTTGTGAGAATGAAGGGCGTGGAGTAGCGGATCACGTTGGATCAGGTAGATGCTTTTTTAATTTGAAAATGCAATTGGCCGTTTCGTAGTATAATGAAACAAGTACATTTGCCCTGAAATGGCTTGCAGTGTGTTAGGCGATTGTGTAAAGAGAGAGAGAGAGAGAGAGCGCTATTTATTGTCCTGGAAACTCTTGGTGAACCCTTTCCGCATCTCAGTTCTAGATGATTTGAGGGTGTTTACTTGCACTGCAGTTGCACAACAGCATATAAGCCGATATTTGGAAGTGAATGATGAATTGAGAGGCTTTGTAATAAATACTAGTATGTGATTAGTAGATTGTGTTTTGAAACCAAAAATTATTTTTACCGCACAAGTTTGTGATTTGTAGGTATGATGTGAGTGAGATTTGGGCTGTAGATGGTGGTTAGTTGGGCAGGATGAGCATTTCAATTGTTTTCAATAGAGTGGATATTAGTGGCACTGGCTTGTTGCCATAATGTGGCATTGGTTCTTTGTTCATAACAGTGTACTCAGTTTTGTAGAAGATTTAGGTGAGAAAGAGACAGTTGTTGAATATGACATAGATAGCTAGAGATGAATTGAGTAGCAATTTCCTGGTAGTTGTAGTTTGGGTATGATGTGTCTCAGTGAGAGATAAATCTTGAAATGGAAGGGTTGTTCCTAGCTACAGTCTTGGAAACTATGTATCTGCTGTTGACTCCAATGTTTTCAAGATTACTTGTGTACAAAATTGGCCAGACTTTGCAGTTTCTTCTTCAGTAAATCAGTGGAAGGTGGTGCAGATAATGGTATAAATGTTCAGTGCCTCCTGTGAGTTGTTGATGCTGCTTGTCTTTTAAGTAAAATTGATAGGGGCTCTTGATTGACCCAGCCATAGACAGAGCTGGTGCATACTTGGCTTGAGAAGACTTTGGCCAGTAAATGATGAAATACCAACACATTGCTCACAACAAAGCTCCTTTCCCTGCATTCTAGTTTCCCTCGGGTATAGAGTGACATGATATTGGCAGATAATCACTTTGATCAGGCTGTTTTTTTTTTTTTTTTTAATGCTCTTTTACCAGAATCCATTCATAGTGATAACTGTGTTCTCTGGTGGAACACGATGAGAACATTGTGTGAAGTGCACAGAAGTAGCTATTTGAGTGTGTGTGAAAATGTGAGGTAACCACTGTTACTCCTAAATTTCTGTGGAATTAAGTTTTCTGTGTGTGTCTGAAAATCCAAGTGGTTCAAGTTGGTAGTTTATTTGTTGCAAGCGAAAAAAGCTTTTTAGTAAACTGAGGCACTAGCATTAGTTTCCTGTTCACTGTGACAAGGAAGCTAGTATAAAAAGTAGTTTGTGGTTTTGTTTGCAAAGAAGTGCTCATGGGATGTAAGCACTGCTTGAGATTATTCTGAGATGATTTTTTGAGGGGGGGGGGGGGGAGATTGCTAAACATCTAGCATTTTAGTAAGGAGCTTGTCGGAGTAGTCGTAAAATTGTTATTTTATGAGAAATTTCTTTATTCATAGCACATGGCCATCATAGTTGAAGCATAAAGATTGGCATGGTATGCGTAGGTCTGTAAAATGTCCTGACAGTGATGTTCACAGAGACTTGTTGTATACTTTGATTCTTCATCTGTTTAACAGTAGACATAAGAAATGTATTAGTGGAGCAAGTAGCTGTGAAATTACTGGCGTATGATTGATAGTATGGACGTGGCGCTGAGTGTAAGTGTTTGTTTAGCTGTGGGTGTTTTCATAATTGCCATGTGAGGAAAAGCAATACTCGTGATAGGCGAAAAGAGATAGAGAGAGAAACACATTTATTGCGAGTATTATATATCAGCAGCTCTTGGGCGGGTATCAAGCTAGACGCAAAGTGAAACGAAAGAGGAAGTATGCATGAAAGTGGCGATATATCGACAAGAGTTTGCACTGTTAGGGTGAGGTGAATAAACTAGTGCGGTGCGAAAATTTTCGAAGAGAGAGGCGGCTTTAAAGAAAGCACAAGGGTCGTATGAACGCCGTCTTGTGTGTTTGTCTTTCAGTGGCTATTTGGCATGTCTGCTTGCGCCATAGGATGCTACTGTATGTGCCCCAGGCCCCCATCTAGCGGCCGGAGGTGCAAGCGGTGTTTACATACAGTCTCGCGTGAGGCAATGGTCTCTCATTTCGGAAGACAAGAAGCACTGGTAGCGCACAAAATAGCTGAGTGAGATCATGGCGGCCAAGTAAGAGTAGAAGTAGGTTCTTTGCAGAATGTCCGAGCTTAAGAAATTCTTCGATAAGTAAATCGCGAAATGTGAAGAGTGTGTCGTATTCTCGTAGGGCGTGTTGACGGTCTCGTGGCATAAGTAGCGAGTGGTGATAGCTTGCTAGCAAGATCATACTTCACAGGATCATTTCTGTAGTATGTCTTCAACTCTCTCTAGTTCAAAGCTGGAGTAGACGTAACCACGATGATGAGTGGTAGCACTGTCCCTGAGCGTGAGGCTTGCGATCGAGATTCATCGCATCTTGGTTGTAATCGATGATCGTTCACCACATTCTGAGGGATGTGGGAAGGGAATAGCGCTTTCCGAGTGGTGGTTTTATTATATAGAATAGAAGCAAGCATAAGTCATACTTTTGGTATCGGGACCCGCGTCGTTGCAGCAATGTCGCTACAGGTTGTGGAAGGACTTTGATTGCGACATGTCATGAAAGCCTTGTGGGAGTTTCTCGAGTGGCACGGGGACGAGCCATTTGATTTGGCCTGCTCCAAGTGCTAGGCTTGGATGACAACGACGTACTTTTGAGTTACAAGAATGAGTGAGCAACACAAGAAGAGTGCAATTGATGACCATAAACGGCTGACACACAACACAGTCTTGATAATCAGCACTAATGCATGATGTACGGAACATTTAGGAGGAGCGCGTTTGGCTAGCAAACATGAATTGAGTGATTTGCAAGGCACTGTTATCTGCAAGAAGGAATGCATGGAATTCGCAAATGAATAAGACTGGTTCAAATACTATCGACAGAAATTTTATTTCTGTTGTCAACTAGTATTAATTAGTTGTGTGGGAGCAGGGGGATATTTCCCTTGCACCATACATCTACATACAGGTTGCGTCTGATGTGGCCTAGTTTTGCGTTCAAAGAACTATCTAGTTGCCTGTTTTTTCAGTGAACGAGTGTGGTGGGGAGGAGAGAGATTAGTGTTAGATGCAGAGCAGTGCGGGCAGTTAGTTGTGTGTCTGACGGTGGGTCGCCGAGAGGAATTAGGCGTGCTGCCATCTGTCGGCAGGTGAGGTAATGAAGCAGCTTGAATGGTGACAGAAATGATGAAAATAGTTATCTAAAGAGTAATATCGACGACATTTGGCAGACACGTATTTCAGCGCTGACAGTTAGTTTGGGGTGTGTGCTTGCATGGCACTGGAAGTCTGTTGACGGTAGAGAAGTAGACAAGACGGAAAGAATTTTCCGCGTTCTCGCGGAGAAGCAATAGAGAAGCAGCCATAAGTATTGAAGTGAGGGCTTTGATCGGCACTCTGGTTTCCCTTCAAAACGAATAAATCTTTCGCCTTTTACTAAAGATTTCCGTGGAGGGGAACATTAAATGAGTCTATAAGGTATTTTTCGTAGTGCTCGGCTATTGCTGAGCCATAATCACAAGTAAAACGTAATGTAATTAGCAAGAGGTAGGTTGTGTTGTGAGAATGAAGGGCGTGGAGTAGCGGATCACGTTGGATCAGGTAGATGCTTTTTTTTAATTTGAAAATGCAATTGGCCGTTTCGTAGTATAATGAAACAAGTACATTTGCCCTGAAATGGCTTGCAGTGTGTTAGGCGATTGTGTAAAGAGAGAGAGAGAGAGCGCTATTTATTGTCCTGGAAACTCTTGGTGAACCCTTTCCGCATCTCAGTTCTAGATGATTTGAGGGTGTTTACTTGCACTGCAGTTGCACAACAGCATATAAGCCGATATTTGGAAGTGAATGATGAATTGAGAGGCTTTGTAATAAATACTAGTATGTGATTAGTAGATTGTGTTTTGAAACCCAAAATTATTTTTACCGCACAAGTTTGTGATTTGTAGGTATGATGTGAGTGAGATTTGGGCTGTAGATGGTGGTTAGTTGGGCAGGATGAGCATTTCAATTGTTTTCAATAGAGTGGATATTAGTGGCACTGGCTTGTTGCCATAATGTGGCATTGGTTCTTTGTTCATAACAGTGTACTCAGTTTTGTAGAAGATTTAGGTGAGAAAGAGACAGTTGTTGAATATGACATAGATAGCTAGAGATGAATTGAGTAGCAATTTCCTGGTAGTTGTAGTTTGGGTATGATGTGTCTCAGTGAGAGATAAATCTTGAAATGGAAGGGTTGTTCCTAGCTACAGTCTTGGAAACTATGTATCTGCTGTTGACTCCAATGTTTTCAAGATTACTTGTGTACAAAATTGGCCAGACTTTGCAGTTTCTTCTTCAGTAAATCAGTGGAAGGTGGTGCAGATAATGGTATAAATGTTCAGTGCCTCCTGTGAGTTGTTGATGCTGCTTGTCTTTTAAGTAAAATTGATAGGGGCTCTTGATTGACCCAGCCATAGACAGAGCTGGTGCATACTTGGCTTGAGAAGACTTTGGCCAGTAAATGATGAAATACCAACACATTGCTCACAACAAAGCTCCTTTCCCTGCATTCTAGTTTCCCTCGGGTATAGAGTGACATGATATTGGCAGATAATCACTTTGATCAGGCTGTTTGTTTTTTTTTTTAATGCTCTTTTACCAGAATCCATTCATAGTGATAACTGTGTTCTCTGGTGGAACACGATGAGAACATTGTGTGAAGTGCACAGAAGTAGCTATTTGAGTGTGTGTGAAAATGTGAGGTAACCACTGTTACTCCTAAATTTCTGTGGAATTAAGTTTTCTGTGTGTGTCTGAAAATCCAAGTGGTTCAAGTTGGTAGTTTATTTGTTGCAAGCGAAAAAAGCTTTTTAGTAAACTGAGGCACTAGCATTAGTTTCCTGTTCACTGTGACAAGGAAGCTAGTATAAAAAGTAGTTTGTGGTTTTGTTTGCAAAGAAGTGCTCATGGGATGTAAGCACTGCTTGAGATTATTCTGAGATGATTTTTTGAGGGGGGGGGGGAGATTGCTAAACATCTAGCATTTTAGTAAGGAGCTTGTCGGAGTAGTCGTAAAATTGTTATTTTATGAGAAATTTCTTTATTCATAGCACATGGCCATCATAGTTGAAGCATAAAGATTGGCATGGTATGCGTAGGTCTGTAAAATGTCCTGACAGTGATGTTCACAGAGACTTGTTGTATACTTTGATTCTTCATCTGTTTAACAGTAGACATAAGAAATGTATTAGTGGAGCAAGTAGCTGTGAAATTACTGGCGTATGATTGATAGTATGGACGTGGCGCTGAGTGTAAGTGTTTGTTTAGCTGTGGGTGTTTTCATAATTGCCATGTGAGGAAAAGCAATACTCGTGATAGGCGAAAAGAGATACAGAGAGAAACACATTTATTGCGAGTATTATATATCAGCAGCTCTTGGGCGGGTATCAAGCTAGACGCAAAGTGAAACGAAAGAGGAAGTATGCATGAAAGTGGCGATATATCGACAAGAGTTTGCACTGTTAGGGTGAGGTGAATAAACTAGTGCGGTGCGAAAATTTTCGAAGAGAGAGGCGGCTTTAAAGAAAGCACAAGAGTCGTATGAACGCCGTCTTGTGTGTTTGTCTTTCAGTGGCTATTTGGCATGTCTGCTTGCGCCATAGGATGCTACTGTATGTGCCCCAGGCCCCCATCTAGCGGCCGGAGGTGCAAGCGGTGTTTACATACAGTCTCGCGTGAGGCAATGGTCTCTCATTTCGGAAGACAAGAAGCACTGGTAGCGCACAAAATAGCTGAGTGAGATCATGGCGGCCAAGTAAGAGTAGAAGTAGGTTCTTTGCAGAATGTCCGAGCTTAAGAAATTCTTCGATAAGTAAATCGCGAAATGTGAAGAGTGTGTCGTATTCTCGTAGGGCGTGTTGACGGTCTCGTGGCATAAGTAGCGAGTGGTGATAGCTTGCTAGCAAGATCATACTTCACAGGATCATTTCTGTAGTATGTCTTCAACTCTCTCTAGTTCAAAGCTGGAGTAGACGTAACCACGATGATGAGTGGTAGCACTGTCCCTGAGCGTGAGGCTTGCGATCGAGGTTCATCGCATCTTGGTTGTAATCGATGATCGTTCACCACATTCTGAGGGATGTGGGAAGGGAATAGCGCTTTCCGAGTGGTGGTTTTATTATATAGAATAGAAGCAAGCATAAGTCATACTTTTGGTATCGGGACCCGCGTCGTTGCAGCAATGTCGCTACAGGTTGTGGAAGGACTTTGATTGCGACATGTCATGAAAGCCTTGTGGGAGTTTCTCGAGTGGCACGGGGACGAGCCATTTGATTTGGCCTGCTCCAAGTGCTAGGCTTGGATGACAACGACGTACTTTTGAGTTACAAGAATGAGTGAGCAACACAAGAAGAGTGCAATTGATGACCATAAACGGCTGACACACAACACAGTCTTGATAATCAGCACTAATGCATGATGTACGGAACATTTAGGAGGAGCGCGTTTGGCTAGCAAACATGAATTGAGTGATTTGCAAGGCACTGTTATCTGCAAGAAGGAATGCATGGAATTCGCAAATGAATAAGACTGGTTCAAATACTATCGACAGAAATTTTATTTCTGTTGTCAACTAGTATTAATTAGTTGTGTGGGAGCAGGGGGATATTTCCCTTGCACCATACATCTACATACAGGTTGCGTCTGATGTGGCCTAGTTTTGCGTTCAAAGAACTATCTAGTTGCCTGTTTTTTCAGTGAACGAGTGTGGTGGGGAGGAGAGAGATTAGTGTTAGATGCAGAGCAGTGCGGGCAGTTAGTTGTGTGTCTGACGGTGGGTCGCCGAGAGGAATTAGGCGTGCTGCCATCTGTCGGCAGGTGAGGTAATGAAGCAGCTTGAATGGTGACAGAAATGATGAAAATAGTTATCTAAAGAGTAATATCGACGACATTTGGCAGACACGTATTTCAGCGCTGACAGTTAGTTTGGGGTGTGTGCTTGCATGGCACTGGAAGTCTGTTGACGGTAGAGAAGTAGACAAGACGGAAAGAATTTTCCGCGTTCTCGCGGAGAAGCAATAGAGAAGCAGCCATAAGTATTGAAGTGAGGGCTTTGATCGGCACTCTGGTTTCCCTTCAAAACGAATAAATCTTTCGCCTTTTACTAAAGATTTCCGTGGAGGGGAACATTAAATGAGTCTATAAGGTATTTTTCGTAGTGCTCGGCTATTGCTGAGCCATAATCACAAGTAAAACGTAATGTAATTAGCAAGAGGTAGGTTGTGTTGTGAGAATGAAGGGCGTGGAGTAGCGGATCACGTTGGATCAGGTAGATGCTTTTTTAATTTGAAAATGCAATTGGCCGTTTCGTAGTATAATGAAACAAGTACATTTGCCCTGAAATGGCTTGCAGTGTGTTAGGCGATTGTGTAAAGAGAGAGAGAGAGAGAGAGCGCTATTTATTGTCCTGGAAACTCTTGGTGAACCCTTTCCGCATCTCAGTTCTAGATGATTTGAGGGTGTTTACTTGCACTGCAGTTGCACAACAGCATATAAGCCGATATTTGGAAGTGAATGATGAATTGAGAGGCTTTGTAATAAATACTAGTATGTGATTAGTAGATTGTGTTTTGAAACCCAAAATTATTTTTACCGCACAAGTTTGTGATTTGTAGGTATGATGTGAGTGAGATTTGGGCTGTAGATGGTGGTTAGTTGGGCAGGATGAGCATTTCAATTGTTTTCAATAGAGTGGATATTAGTGGCACTGGCTTGTTGCCATAATGTGGCATTGGTTCTTTGTTCATAACAGTGTACTCAGTTTTGTAGAAGATTTAGGTGAGAAAGAGACAGTTGTTGAATATGACATAGATAGCTAGAGATGAATTGAGTAGCAATTTCCTGGTAGTTGTAGTTTGGGTATGATGTGTCTCAGTGAGAGATAAATCTTGAAATGGAAGGGTTGTTCCTAGCTACAGTCTTGGAAACTATGTATCTGCTGTTGACTCCAATGTTTTCAAGATTACTTGTGTACAAAATTGGCCAGACTTTGCAGTTTCTTCTTCAGTAAATCAGTGGAAGGTGGTGCAGATAATGGTATAAATGTTCAGTGCCTCCTGTGAGTTGTTGATGCTGCTTGTCTTTTAAGTAAAATTGATAGGGGCTTTTGATTGACCCAGCCATAGACAGAGCTGGTGCATACTTGGCTTGAGAAGACTTTGGCCAGTAAATGATGAAATACCAACACATTGCTCACAACAAAGCTCCTTTCCCTGCATTCTAGTTTCCCTCGGGTATAGAGTGACATGATATTGGCAGATAATCACTTTGATCAGGCTGTTTGTTTTTTTTTTTTAATGCTCTTTTACCAGAATCCATTCATAGTGATAACTGTGTTCTCTGGTGGAACACGATGAGAACATTGTGTGAAGTGCACAGAAGTAGCTATTTGAGTGTGTGTGAAAATGTGAGGTAACCACTGTTACTCCTAAATTTCTGTGGAATTAAGTTTTCTGTGTGTGTCTGAAAATCCAAGTGGTTCAAGTTGGTAGTTTATTTGTTGCAAGCGAAAAAAGCTTTTTAGTAAACTGAGGCACTAGCATTAGTTTCCTGTTCACTGTGACAAGGAAGCTAGTATAAAAAGTAGTTTGTGGTTTTGTTTGCAAAGAAGTGCTCATGGGATGTAAGCACTGCTTGAGATTATTCTGAGATGATTTTTTGAGGGTGGGGGGGGGAGATTGCTAAACATCTAGCATTTTAGTAAGGAGCTTGTCGGAGTAGTCGTAAAATTGTTATTTTATGAGAAATTTCTTTATTCATAGCACATGGCCATCATAGTTGAAGCATAAAGATTGGCATGGTATGCGTAGGTCTGTAAAATGTCCTGACAGTGATGTTCACAGAGACTTGTTGTATACTTTGATTCTTCATCTGTTTAACAGTAGACATAAGAAATGTATTAGTGGAGCAAGTAGCTGTGAAATTACTGGCGTATGATTGATAGTATGGACGTGGCGCTGAGTGTAAGTGTTTGTTTAGCTGTGGGTGTTTTCATAATTGCCATGTGAGGAAAAGCAATACTCGTGATAGGCGAAAAGAGATACAGAGAGAAACACATTTATTGCGAGTATTATATATCAGCAGCTCTTGGGCGGGTATCAAGCTAGACGCAAAGTGAAACGAAAGAGGAAGTATGCATGAAAGTGGCGATATATCGACAAGAGTTTGCACTGTTAGGGTGAGGTGAATAAACTAGTGCGGTGCGAAAATTTTCGAAGAGAGAGGCGGCTTTAAAGAAAGCACAAGAGTCGTATGAACGCCGTCTTGTGTGTTTGTCTTTCAGTGGCTATTTGGCATGTCTGCTTGCGCCATAGGATGCTACTGTATGTGCCCCAGGCCCCCATCTAGCGGCCGGAGGTGCAAGCGGTGTTTACATACAGTCTCGCGTGAGGCAATGGTCTCTCATTTCGGAAGACAAGAAGCACTGGTAGCGCACAAAATAGCTGAGTGAGATCATGGCGGCCAAGTAAGAGTAGAAGTAGGTTCTTTGCAGAATGTCCGAGCTTAAGAAATTCTTCGATAAGTAAATCGCGAAATGTGAAGAGTGTGTCGTATTCTCGTAGGGCGTGTTGACGGTCTCGTGGCATAAGTAGCGAGCGGTGATAGCTTGCTAGCAAGATCATACTTCACAGGATCATTTCTGTAGTATGTCTTCAACTCTCTCTAGTTCAAAGCTGGAGTAGACGTAACCACGATGATGAGTGGTAGCACTGTCCCTGAGCGTGAGGCTTGCGATCGAGATTCATCGCATCTTGGTTGTAATCGATGATCGTTCACCACATTCTGAGGGATGTGGGAAGGGAATAGCGCTTTCCGAGTGGTGGTTTTATTATATAGAATAGAAGCAAGCATAAGTCATACTTTTGGTATCGGGACCCGCGTCGTTGCAGCAATGTCGCTACAGGTTGTGGAAGGACTTTGATTGCGACATGTCATGAAAGCCTTGTGGGAGTTTCTCGAGTGGCACGGGGACGAGCCATTTGATTTGGCCTGCTCCAAGTGCTAGGCTTGGATGACAACGACGTACTTTTGAGTTACAAGAATGAGTGAGCAACACAAGAAGAGTGCAATTGATGACCATAAACGGCTGACACACAACACAGTCTTGATAATCAGCACTAATGCATGATGTACGGAACATTTAGGAGGAGCGCGTTTGGCTAGCAAACATGAATTGAGTGATTTGCAAGGCACTGTTATCTGCAAGAAGGAATGCATGGAATTCGCAAATGAATAAGACTGGTTCAAATACTATCGACAGAAATTTTATTTCTGTTGTCAACTAGTATTAATTAGTTGTGTGGGAGCAGGGGGATATTTCCCTTGCACCATACATCTACATACAGGTTGCGTCTGATGTGGCCTAGTTTTGCGTTCAAAGAACTATCTAGTTGCCTGTTTTTTCAGTGAACGAGTGTGGTGGGGAGGAGAGAGATTAGTGTTAGATGCAGAGCAGTGCGGGCAGTTAGTTGTGTGTCTGACGGTGGGTCGCCGAGAGGAATTAGGCGTGCTGCCATCTGTCGGCAGGTGAGGTAATGAAGCAGCTTGAATGGTGACAGAAATGATGAAAATAGTTATCTAAAGAGTAATATCGACGACATTTGGCAGACACGTATTTCAGCGCTGACAGTTAGTTTGGGGTGTGTGCTTGCATGGCACTGGAAGTCTGTTGACGGTAGAGAAGTAGACAAGACGGAAAGAATTTTCCGCGTTCTCGCGGAGAAGCAATAGAGAAGCAGCCATAAGTATTGAAGTGAGGGCTTTGATCGGCACATCTAGAGGGTTGGATCCCCTCCTTCGAAAGCGGTCAGATTGCAAAGCCTGGGCGACTCTCAGGGTGGAATCACCGTTTTCGAAGATTGTGTTGTCTGTCTGTCTGTCTGTTGGTCTGCCCGCCCGCTGCTTGCTGCTACCGCTGTCCGTCCGTCTGCCTGCCTGCCTGCCTGCCTGCCAGCCAGCCTCCCTGCCGGCTCGCTGTCCATCGCCGTCGTCGTCACTGCCGCCGCCGCCGCCGCCGCCGCCGCCGCTGCTGCCGCCGCCGCCGCCTGCTCCACGTCCGTCTGTCCGTCGCCGCCGCCGCCGCCGCCGCCGCCTGCTGCACGTCCGTCTGTCCATCGCCGTTCGTCTGCAATGAGTGTTCCCACCTCTACCGTCATCTACACCTCCCCCTCCCCCTCTCCCACAGTCACCTCCTGGAGTGCCGCCCCTGGCCTCCCTCCTTTCACCTCCCCTTCCCTTCCCCCACTTACCCATCCCCCTATCTCCTCCCCTGCTGTATACCCGCACCTCTACACCCTTCCTCCAGCCTCTACACCCTCAACAGCTCCCACTACTACCCCCGCCCTCACGTACGCCTCTGTTGCCGCCTCTGCTGCCGCCCCTCAGGTGGTTGGCTTCCCGTCTCTAGCCGACCCCGTCGCTTCGTCTTCTGCGTCTCCCGCACGCATCACGTCGCGCCGAGCCACCATCGCCACCACTGAACCAGCTGCTTCTCCCGGTGCCTCCACTACGCCACAGGGATCTGCCACCCGCCACCTCCCTCTCCTCCCCATTCCTCTCCCCTCCTCCCAGCCTCCTGTCTCCAAAAAACCCCAAAAGCGCGTCCTTCCCGACTCTGCTCCCGCCACTTCCCACAAAAAATCAACACCACCTCCCCCTCCCCCTGCCGTCACCATGGACACCACCCCTCCTCCTGCCACCCATCCCTTGGCCCCCACCCTCCACACCTTTGTCCTGTCAACTCCCAATCCTAAGTTCCTCGACGCTCGTACCCTCGCCAAGGAAATACGAAAGTACTTGCCTGGTGCTCCCATCTCCCAACTCATTCCCCGCAGGGACTCAGTCCTTATCAAGTCCCCGTCCCCATCCTTTCACACAGACCTCCTGCAAAAACTCCCCCGAGTTATGTTTGGCCCCCACGCCTCTCTGACACCCTTCCTTTCCGCTTCCACTCCTCGTCAGCCCCAACCTCCCCGTCGCCCCCCCACCTACACCGCTGTGATCACCAAGCTCAGCCCGGTGATCACGGAGGATGAGGTGTTGGTAGAACTGAACTCCCACCCGGACTTGGAAATCCGCTCGGCCCGCCGTATCCACAACGCCTCTGGTCCCACCTACCTCATGCGGGTATTCTCTGAGTCTGCCCCGTCCATAGACCATCTCCTCACCCAGGGTGCCCTGATATACCACCGTCGCCACCCTGTTGAATCCTCCAAATCCCCTCCCCAATCCTACCGTTGCCAGCGGTGCCTGATGTACAACGACCACCTGACTCCCAACTGCAAAAACCCCCCCACCTGTCCCCATTGCAAGGCCTCCCACTTTCTTAAGAACTGCCCCAACCTCGATGCTCCTCCTTCCTGTAATACCTGCAATGGCCCCCATCCCACTTACTCCCACAAGTGTGAAGCTAAACCCCCTCCCGCCACCCCTGAACTTACAGTCCCCGTTCGTCCCGTTGATCCCCCTGTCCATCCCAACAATTCCCTCCGTCCACCCCCCACGGCCGAGGACGTCATCCGGTTTATTACCGTTGTCCTCCAAAACATTCACCCTTTTCAGCGCCCCCACACCTTCCACCAAATATCCCTTGCTGCTCGCTCCGTTTTCCACCTGAACACCTTCGCCACTTACTCCCACAACCAAGCCCACTTCACCTTCACCCGCCTCGACACCCTAGTTTAAGTCTCTTCCCTTCCCTCTCTTCCCCCCCCTCCTTCCCGTCATGGCGCGGCATGAGCCTCGCATCCTCTTCCAGAACATTCGCTCCTTCCGCTCCAACAAATACCTCCTCATGCACACCCTCTCCCACCACCAGGTCGACACCTTCCTCTTGAACGAAACCTTTCTCCAGCCTCACCACTCTATCCGCACCTCCCCCTATAACCTCCACCGCACTGACGCTCCTGGTCCTCGTGCGCAGGGTGGAGTCGCGATTGGCCACCTTAAGCATATCCCCGTCCGGCCGCAGCCTCTCCTCAATGACCCTACTGAACACCTTATCCTTAGCGTCTTCTTCCCCTCCCTCACCATTACCTGTGCCACAATCTATGTCCGCCCCGCTGCTCCTCTTCCTTATGACTTCATCTCACACATTGACCGCACCTTCTCCACCTATGTGATTGCCGCCGACCTCAACATTCATAGCCGCACTCCTGCTGCCCTTCGGCAGTGGCATCAGTTCCTCTCCACGATCCAAGGTGACCTTGTTCCTCTTCCCCAGCACACCCGACCCGAAAGTAACACCACCCCCGATGTTGTCATTGCCTCCGCCAACCTCCTTGGGCGTATCACTGTCGCCGTCCTTGACCCCACAGGTAGCGATCACCTTCCTGCCCTTCTCACCGTAAAGTCTGCTCACCGCCCCCCTCCGGCTCCGCACCCTGCACCCCCTCCCAAGGTCGTCCATGACTATCGCCGTGCCAACTGGGTTGCCTACCGGGATTTCATCTCCACCCAGGTCGAAAGCCACCCTCTTACCTATCGCCATCCCGACGACATCATCCACGCCTCTTCCTTCCTTCAGAAGGTAATTACTGACGCCGTGGAGGCCCATGTTCCTACAAAGACCATCCACCCACACCGTCCCACTCTCCCTCCGCGGGCTGTCCTCCTCCTCCATGAATCCCGCCGCCTCTATCGCTCCTTCCTGCGCACTCGTGACAGGGATACACTCCAACGCCACCGGCAAATACAGCGACACGTACGGAACCTTATTACAGCAACGAAACGCCGAGACTGGCGCCAGACCTGCACACGACTCAACGCCACCCTCCCTATCAACTCCTCCAAGTACTGGTCCGCCTTCCATCGCCTTACTGGTTCCCTTTCTGCTCCCAGCTACCCCCTTCTCCATAACGATCGCCCCCTTCCTGACAACCTCAGTAAGGCCAACCACTTCGCTTCCCACCTTTCCGAGGTCTTCTCCATCCCCGATGATCCCCACTTTGATTATTCTCTTTTCCCCGCCGTCATGGAACGTGCCGATACCTCGGTCGCTCCACTTGCTCCTAGTCTCCAGTACTTGGGGCAGTTGCCCCCCTCCAACATAAACACTCCTATCACGGCACAAGACATTAAACTTATCCTCCGGTCCAAACGCAACACAGCCCCTGGTCACGACTGTGTCACCTACCGGCACCTTCGCGAAAGCCCCTATTCCTTCCTGACTGTCCTCGCCCAACTCTATAATGTCGTCCTCTCTACTGGCTTCTACCCTGACCTGTGGAAGACCTCCCGCATCCTCTTATTCCTCAAACCCAACAAACCCCCTTCTGCCGCCTCTTCCTATCGCCCCATCTGCCTCACCTCCGTCTTCAGTAAGGTCCTTGAATCCATCCTCTCCCGCCGTATCCATCAGCACCTTTCTCAACACCACCTCCTCCCCCTTACCCAGTGTGGCTTCCGACCCTCCTTCTCTGCTGACGACCAACTCCTCAACCTTGTTCACCTTCTGTCCCTCCAGCTCAACTCCCGCCGCTCCGCCATTTTTGTTTCCCTTGACCTCCAAAATGCCTATGACCGTGTATGGCATCCCGGTCTCCTGTTTAAACTCCAAACCTACGCCCTGCCTATCAATTTTGTCCGTCTGGTCGCTTCCTTCCTCTCGCACCGTCCTTCCTATGTCACCCTCCACAACACCAATTCCCGTATCTTTTATCCCACGGCTGGCGTCCCCCAGGGTTCAGTCCTCTCCCCTCTCCTCTATCTCTTGTATACAGCTGATATGCCCAAGCCACCCCCACCAGTCCACCTTCTCCAGTATGCTGATGACACCGCCTTCCTTGCTCTCTATCCTACCCTTCAACGGTCTCAACGTACCCTCCAAACCCACCTTAACCAGTTCACCACTTGGTGTAACCAGTGGTTCCTCCGTCTCAACCCCTCCAAAACCCAGGCAATCATCATAGGCCGCACCACTCGCTCCTTTCGCCTCCATGATTTCTACCTCACCCTTTATGGTCGTCCTATCCAACTCACCCCCACCCTGAAATACCTTGGCCTCACCCTTGACCGACACCTCACCTGGACCCCTCATCTCCTGACCATCCAGCAGAAAGCCCATTCCCGCCTCCGCCTTCTGAAACTCCTGTCTGGCCGGACCTGGGGATTGCATCCTTCTACCATCCTCCACACCTACAAATCCCTCATCCGTCCTATCCTCTGTTATGCCAGCGTTGCCTGGATTTCCGCACCCACCCGCTTTTACAAGGCCCTCCAAGTCCTTGAACGCCATGCGCTCCGCCTTGCCTTCCGTATCCGCCTTCCTTCCCCCACACGGCTCCTGTATGAACTGATCCCCTTCCCCCACCTCCTCCTGTTCCTCCAACATCTCCGCATCCTTTACATTGCTCGCAGACTTGATCCCCCCCACCCTCTGGTTTCCTCCTTCCTCTCCACCCCCCGCCCATTGCCGCGCCTTTATCGCTGTATCCCTCCCTCTCTCCACCTCCACACCCTCCATCTCCTTCATCAGGGCAACTTCCAACGCCTCCCCCTCCCGGATGACGAACTTCGCCGTGACATCTACCCTTCCTTCCAACTATAACCTGGCCTTGTTCCCCCCCCCCCCCCCCTCCCCAGGGCACCATTTCCTCTTTCTTTCTTCTCCCAGAGCGGATTTCCCTCCGTCCCCCCTCCCCTGAGACCCTGCACCCCATACCTGCCTCGCTCCTTCCCCCCCCCCTACCTGGCCCTCTCCCGTCCGCCCCCTGCTCACCTCCCCCCTCTCTTCCACTCCCTCCCTTCTTCAGGTCTCCCTCATCTCCTAGCGCCTGGCAGATCCTCTGTATTGCTCATCGTCAGTGTGCCACGTCAGTGTTGTGTTTAGTGCTGTTTCTTGTGTGCGTCAAGAGATGTGATTTTAATTGTGTCCTGCCTTGAGGTTCGCCGTCAGTGTTACGTTGTGTGCTATGCCATCCGTCGCTACTTTTAGCTCCAGTGATACTGTGCCTTGTGTTCTTTTAACCGTCGCCGTGTGTGGCCTTTTATATGTGCTACTTTTAAACAGTTTTTTTTTTTATTATCTCCATTTTACAGTCACCCCGTTTTGTTTTGTTTTGTCTTCCATGCTGTTCCCCCCTTTTTTTATATATATATGTTCACCTTAGTCTCTCCTTTGCTGTTTTTAATGTCTTCTATTGTTTTGTACTGTCTTTCGGCTGAAGAGCAGCGCCTATGCTGCTGCCAGCCCGCCCCGATGGGGAATTGAAACACATTAAAGAAAAAAAAAACAAAAAAAAAAAAACTTTGATCGGCACTCTGGTTTCCCTTCAAAACGAATAAATCTTTCGCCTTTTACTAAAGATTTCCGTGGAGGGGAACATTAAATGAGTCTATAAGGTATTTTTCGTAGTGCTCGGCTATTGCTGAGCCATAATCACAAGTAAAACGTAATGTAATTAGCAAGAGGTAGGTTGTGTTGTGAGAATGAAGGGCGTGGAGTAGCGGATCACGTTGGATCAGGTAGATGCTTTTTTAATTTGAAAATGCAATTGGCCGTTTCGTAGTATAATGAAACAAGTACATTTGCCCTGAAATGGCTTGCAGTGTGTTAGGCGATTGTGTAAAGAGAGAGAGAGAGAGCGCTATTTATTGTCCTGGAAACTCTTGGTGAACCCTTTCCGCATCTCAGTTCTAGATGATTTGAGGGTGTTTACTTGCACTGCAGTTGCACAACAGCATATAAGCCGATATTTGGAAGTGAATGATGAATTGAGAGGCTTTGTAATAAATACTAGTATGTGATTAGTAGATTGTGTTTTTAATCCCAAAATTATTTTTACCGCACAAGTTTGTGATTTGTAGGTATGATGTGAGTGAGATTTGGGCTGTAGATGGTGGTTAGTTGGGCAGGATGAGCATTTCAATTGTTTTCAATAGAGTGGATATTAGTGGCACTGGCTTGTTGCCATAATGTGGCATTGGTTCTTTGTTCATAACAGTGTACTCAGTTTTGTAGAAGATTTAGGTGAGAAAGAGACAGTTGTTGAATATGACATAGATAGCTAGAGATGAATTGAGTAGCAATTTCCTGGTAGTTGTAGTTTGGGTATGATGTGTCTCAGTGAGAGATAAATCTTGAAATGGAAGGGTTGTTCCTAGCTACAGTCTTGGAAACTATGTATCTGCTGTTGACTCCAATGTTTTCAAGATTACTTGTGTACAAAATTGGCCAGACTTTGCAGTTTCTTCTTCAGTAAATCAGTGGAAGGTGGTGCAGATAATGGTATAAATGTTCAGTGCCTCCTGTGAGTTGTTGATGCTGCTTGTCTTTTAAGTAAAATTGATAGGGGCTCTTGATTGACCCAGCCATAGACAGAGCTGGTGCATACTTGGCTTGAGAAGACTTTGGCCAGTAAATGATGAAATACCAACACATTGCTCACAACAAAGCTCCTTTCCCTGCATTCTAGTTTCCCTCGGGTATAGAGTGACATGATATTGGCAGATAATCACTTTGATCAGGCTGTTTGTTTTTTTTTAATGCTCTTTTACCAGAATCCATTCATAGTGATAACTGTGTTCTCTGGTGGAACACGATGAGAACATTGTGTGAAGTGCACAGAAGTAGCTATTTGAGTGTGTGTGAAAATGTGAGGTAACCACTGTTACTCCTAAATTTCTGTGGAATTAAGTTTTGTGTGTGTGTCTGAAAATCCAAGTGGTTCAAGTTGGTAGTTTATTTGTTGCAAGCGAAAAAAGCTTTTTAGTAAACTGAGGCACTAGCATTAGTTTCCTGTTCACTGTGACAAGGAAGCTAGTATAAAAAGTAGTTTGTGGTTTTGTTTGCAAAGAAGTGCTCATGGGATGTAAGCACTGCTTGAGATTATTCTGAGATGATTTTTTGAGGGGGGGGGGGAGATTGCTAAACATCTAGCATTTTAGTAAGGAGCTTGTCGGAGTAGTCGTAAAATTGTTATTTTATGAGAAATTTCTTTATTCATAGCACATGGCCATCATAGTTGAAGCATAAAGATTGGCATGGTATGCGTAGGTCTGTAAAATGTCCTGACAGTGATGTTCACAGAGACTTGTTGTATACTTTGATTCTTCATCTGTTTAACAGTAGACATAAGAAATGTATTAGTGGAGCAAGTAGCTGTGAAATTACTGGCGTATGATTGATAGTATGGACGTGGCGCTGAGTGTAAGTGTTTGTTTAGCTGTGGGTGTTTTCATAATTGCCATGTGAGGAAAAGCAATACTCGTGATAGGCGAAAAGAGATACAGAGAGAAACACATTTATTGCGAGTATTATATATCAGCAGCTCTTGGGCGGGTATCAAGCTAGACGCAAAGTGAAACGAAAGAGGAAGTATGCATGAAAGTGGCGATATATCGACAAGAGTTTGCACTGTTAGGGTGAGGTGAATAAACTAGTGCGGTGCGAAAATTTTCGAAGAGAGAGGCGGCTTTAAAGAAAGCACAAGGGTCGTATGAACGCCGTCTTGTGTGTTTGTCTTTCAGTGGCTATTTGGCATGTCTGCTTGCGCCATAGGATGCTACTGTATGTGCCCCAGGCCCCCATCTAGCGGCCGGAGGTGCAAGCGGTGTTTACATACAGTCTCGCGTGAGGCAATGGTCTCTCATTTCGGAAGACAAGAAGCACTGGTAGCGCACAAAATAGCTGAGTGAGATCATGGCGGCCAAGTAAGAGTAGAAGTAGGTTCTTTGCAGAATGTCCGAGCTTAAGAAATTCTTCGATAAGTAAATCGCGAAATGTGAAGAGTGTGTCGTATTCTCGTAGGGCGTGTTGACGGTCTCGTGGCATAAGTAGCGAGCGGTGATAGCTTGCTAGCAAGATCATACTTCACAGGATCATTTCTGTAGTATGTCTTCAACTCTCTCTAGTTCAAAGCTGGAGTAGACGTAACCACGATGATGAGTGGTAGCACTGTCCCTGAGCGTGAGGCTTGCGATCGAGATTCATCGCATCTTGGTTGTAATCGATGATCGTTCACCACATTCTGAGGGATGTGGGAAGGGAATAGCGCTTTCCGAGTGGTGGTTTTATTATATAGAATAGAAGCAAGCATAAGTCATACTTTTGGTATCGGGACCCGCGTCGTTGCAGCAATGTCGCTACAGGTTGTGGAAGGACTTTGATTGCGACATGTCATGAAAGCCTTGTGGGAGTTTCTCGAGTGGCACGGGGACGAGCCATTTGATTTGGCCTGCTCCAAGTGCTAGGCTTGGATGACAACGACGTACTTTTGAGTTACAAGAATGAGTGAGCAACACAAGAAGAGTGCAATTGATGACCATAAACGGCTGACACACAACACAGTCTTGATAATCAGCACTAATGCATGATGTACGGAACATTTAGGAGGAGCGCGTTTGGCTAGCAAACATGAATTGAGTGATTTGCAAGGCACTGTTATCTGCAAGAAGGAATGCATGGAATTCGCAAATGAATAAGACTGGTTCAAATACTATCGACAGAAATTTTATTTCTGTTGTCAACTAGTATTAATTAGTTGTGTGGGAGCAGGGGGATATTTCCCTTGCACCATACATCTACATACAGGTTGCGTCTGATGTGGCCTAGTTTTGCGTTCAAAGAACTATCTAGTTGCCTGTTTTTTCAGTGAACGAGTGTGGTGGGGAGGAGAGAGATTAGTGTTAGATGCAGAGCAGTGCGGGCAGTTAGTTGTGTGTCTGACGGTGGGTCGCCGAGAGGAATTAGGCGTGCTGCCATCTGTCGGCAGGTGAGGTAATGAAGCAGCTTGAATGGTGACAGAAATGATGAAAATAGTTATCTAAAGAGTAATATCGACGACATTTGGCAGACACGTATTTCAGCTCTGACAGTTAGTTTGGGGTGTGTGCTTGCATGGCACTGGAAGTCTGTTGACGGTAGAGAAGTAGACAAGACGGAAAGAATTTTCCGTGTTCTCGCGGAGAAGCAATAGAGAAGCAGCCATAAGTATTGAAGTGAGGGCTTTGATCGGCACTCTGGTTTCCCTTCAAAACGAATAAATCTTTCGCCTTTTACTAAAGATTTCCGTGGAGAGGAACATTAAATGAGTCTATAAGGTATTTTTCGTAGTGCTCGGCTATTGCTGAGCCATAATCACAAGTAAAACGTAATGTAATTAGCAAGAGGTAGGTTGTGTTGTGAGAATGAAGGGCGTGGAGTAGCGGATCACGTTGGATCAGGTAGATGCTTTTTTAATTTGAAAATGCAATTGGCCGTTTCGTAGTATAATGAAACAAGTACATTTGCCCTGAAATGGCTTGCAGTGTGTTAGGCGATTGTGTAAAGAGAGAGAGAGAGAGCGCTATTTATTGTCCTGGAAACTCTTGGTGAACCCTTTCCGCATCTCAGTTCTAGATGATTTGAGGGTGTTTACTTGCACTGCAGTTGCACAACAGCATATAAGCCGATATTTGGAAGTGAATGATGAATTGAGAGGCTTTGTAATAAATACTAGTATGTGATTAGTAGATTGTGTTTTGAAACCCAACATTATTTTTACCGCACAAGTTTGTGATTTGTAGGTATGATGTGAGTGAGATTTGGGCTGTAGATGGTGGTTAGTTGGGCAGGATGAGCATTTCAATTGTTTTCAATAGAGTGGATATTAGTGGCACTGGCTTGTTGCCATAATGTGGCATTGGTTCTTTGTTCATAACAGTGTACTCAGTTTTGTAGAAGATTTAGGTGAGAAAGAGACAGTTGTTGAATATGACATAGATAGCTAGAGATGAATTGAGTAGCAATTTCCTGGTAGTTGTAGTTTGGGTATGATGTGTCTCAGTGAGAGATAAATCTTGAAATGGAAGGGTTGTTCCTAGCTACAGTCTTGGAAACTATGTATCTGCTGTTGACTCCAATGTTTTCAAGATTACTTGTGTACAAAATTGGCCAGACTTTGCAGTTTCTTCTTCAGTAAATCAGTGGAAGGTGGTGCAGATAATGGTATAAATGTTCAGTGCCTCCTGTGAGTTGTTGATGCTGCTTGTCTTTTAAGTAAAATTGATAGGGGCTCTTGATTGACCCAGCCATAGACAGAGCTGGTGCATACTTGGCTTGAGAAGACTTTGGCCAGTAAATGATGAAATACCAACACATTGCTCACAACAAAGCTCCTTTCCCTGCATTCTAGTTTCCCTCGGGTATAGAGTGACATGATATTGGCAGATAATCACTTTGATCAGGCTGTTTGTTTTTTTTTAATGCTCTTTTACCAGAATCCATTCATAGTGATAACTGTGTTCTCTGGTGGAACACGATGAGAACATTGTGTGAAGTGCACAGAAGTAGCTATTTGAGTGTGTGTGAAAATGTGAGGTAACCACTGTTACTCCTAAATTTCTGTGGAATTAAGTTTTCTGTGTGTGTCTGAAAATCCAAGTGGTTCAAGTTGGTAGTTTATTTGTTGCAAGCGAAAAAAGCTTTTTAGTAAACTGAGGCACTAGCATTAGTTTCCTGTTCACTGTGACAAGGAAGCTAGTATAAAAAGTAGTTTGTGGTTTTGTTTGCAAAGAAGTGCTCATGGGATGTAAGCACTGCTTGAGATTATTCTGAGATGATTTTTTGAGGGGGGGGGGGGAGATTGCTAAACATCTAGCATTTTAGTAAGGAGCTTGTCGGAGTAGTCGTAAAATTGTTATTTTATGAGAAATTTCTTTATTCATAGCACATGGCCATCATAGTTGAAGCATAAAGATTGGCATGGTATGCGTAGGTCTGTAAAATGTCCTGACAGTGATGTTCACAGAGACTTGTTGTATACTTTGATTCTTCATCTGTTTAACAGTAGACATAAGAAATGTATTAGTGGAGCAAGTAGCTGTGAAATTACTGGCGTATGATTGATAGTATGGACGTGGCGCTGAGTGTAAGTGTTTGTTTAGCTGTGGGTGTTTTCATAATTGCCATGTGAGGAAAAGCAATACTCGTGATAGGCGAAAAGAGATACAGAGAGAAACACATTTATTGCGAGTATTATATATCAGCAGCTCTTGGGCGGGTATCAAGCTAGACGCAAAGTGAAACGAAAGAGGAAGTATGCATGAAAGTGGCGATATATCGACAAGAGTTTGCACTGTTAGGGTGAGGTGAATAAACTAGTGCGGTGCGAAAATTTTCGAAGAGAGAGGCGGCTTTAAAGAAAGCACAAGGGTCGTCTGAACGCCGTCTTGTGTGTTTGTCTTTCAGTGGCTATTTGGCATGTCTGCTTGCGCCATAGGATGCTACTGTATGTGCCCCAGGCCCCCATCTAGCGGCCGGAGGTGCAAGCGGTGTTTACATACAGTCTCGCGTGAGGCAATGGTCTCTCATTTCGGAAGACAAGAAGCACTGGTAGCGCACAAAATAGCTGAGTGAGATCATGGCGGCCAAGTAAGAGTAGAAGTAGGTTCTTTGCAGAATGTCCGAGCTTAAGAAATTCTTCGATAAGTAAATCGCGAAATGTGAAGAGTGTGTCGTATTCTCGTAGGGCGTGTTGACGGTCTCGTGGCATAAGTAGCGAGCGGTGATAGCTTGCTAGCAAGATCATACTTCACAGGATCATTTCTGTAGTATGTCTTCAACTCTCTCTAGTTCAAAGCTGGAGTAGACGTAACCACGATGATGAGTGGTAGCACTGTCCCTGAGCGTGAGGCTTGCGATCGAGATTCATCGCATCTTGGTTGTAATCGATGATCGTTCACCACATTCTGAGGGATGTGGGAAGGGAATAGCGCTTTCCGAGTGGTGGTTTTATTATATAGAATAGAAGCAAGCATAAGTCATACTTTTGGTATCGGGACCCGCGTCGTTGCAGCAATGTCGCTACAGGTTGTGGAAGGACTTTGATTGCGACATGTCATGAAAGCCTTGTGGGAGTTTCTCGAGTGGCACGGGGACGAGCCATTTGATTTGGCCTGCTCCAAGTGCTAGGCTTGGATGACAACGACGTACTTTTGAGTTACAAGAATGAGTGAGCAACACAAGAAGAGTGCAATTGATGACCATAAACGGCTGACACACAACACAGTCTTGATAATCAGCACTAATGCATGATGTACGGAACATTTAGGAGGAGCGCGTTTGGCTAGCAAACATGAATTGAGTGATTTGCAAGGCACTGTTATCTGCAAGAAGGAATGCATGGAATTCGCAAATGAATAAGACTGGTTCAAATACTATCGACAGAAATTTTATTTCTGTTGTCAACTAGTATTAATTAGTTGTGTGGGAGCAGGGGGATATTTCCCTTGCACCATACATCTACATACAGGTTGCGTCTGATGTGGCCTAGTTTTGCGTTCAAAGAACTATCTAGTTGCCTGTTTTTTCAGTGAACGAGTGTGGTGGGGAGGAGAGAGATTAGTGTTAGATGCAGAGCAGTGCGGGCAGTTAGTTGTGTGTCTGACGGTGGGTCGCCGAGAGGAATTAGGCGTGCTGCCATCTGTCGGCAGGTGAGGTAATGAAGCAGCTTGAATGGTGACAGAAATGATGAAAATAGTTATCTAAAGAGTAATATCGACGACATTTGGCAGACACGTATTTCAGCGCTGACAGTTAGTTTGGGGTGTGTGCTTGCATGGCACTGGAAGTCTGTTGACGGTAGAGAAGTAGACAAGACGGAAAGAATTTTCCGTGTTCTCGCGGAGAAGCAATAGAGAAGCAGCCATAAGTATTGAAGTGAGGGCTTTGATCGGCATCTCCGGCGGTACACCGAAAGGTTACCGCCCTTCGATAGTGCACCTTCGCGCTAATCGAAGTGTTAGGGGTTTCAGGTGCCAGCCAGCCAGCCAGCCAGCCAGCCAGCCAGCCAGCCAGCCAGCAGCAGCAGTTCGCGGTACCGGCCTGCAGCAGTGGTCAGCCAGCCAGCCAGCCAGCCAGCCAGCCAGCCTGCCAGCCCTCCGGTGGCAGCCGCAGTCCAACCAGCAGCAGTCCAGCCAGCCAGCAGCAGCAGCGGCAGCAGCAGCAGCAGCAGCAGCCGCCGCCGCCCCGGCCCCGTCCGCGGCAGCAGCGTCCCTGCCTCTCGCCGTCGCCGTCGCCGTCGACGTCCGTCCGCCGTCCGTCCGTCCGCCGTCCGCCGTCCGTCCGTCGTCCGTCCGTCCGTCGTCCGTCCGTCGTCCGTCGTCCGTCCGCCGTCCGTCGTCTCCCAGTGTGTGTCCTGTCCTTTTAGTGTTGTGTTTTTTCTTTCTTCTTCTTGCCATCATGTCCGCCCCCACCACCACCGTCACTACTACCACCACCGCCATCGTGTATACGTCCCCATCCGCCGCCTCCACCACAATCACTTGGTGTGCCCAGTCCCACCCCCCTCCTTCCATCCCTCCCCTCCTCTCTATCCCTTCGCCCTCGCTCTTTGTCGCCCCCTCTCCCGCTTCCTCCTCTCGTTCTGATCCCTTCCCCCCACTCCCCCAGCCTGTCACTGCGGCTCCGGCTAGGGTGGTGGCCCGTCGGGCCACTGCCCACGCCCAGCTCTCCCCGTCGCCGTCGCCATCGCCATCGCCACCGCCGTCATCATCATCGTCGCCATCGCCATCACTGCCACATTCGCCTGCACCGTCACAGTCACTTCCTCCGGCGCCGACTGCTGCGTCCGTGCCGGGACCTGTCCCTTCCCACCACCTCCCCATCGTTCCTGTCCCTCCTGTCACCACCCGCCCATCTGCCGCTGTCAAACGCCCTAGTGGCGCCTCCACTTCCTCTACTCCTAAAAAGGCTCCACCCCGCCCCCCATCCCCACCCCAAAATGCCATGGACGTCTCCCCACCAGGCCCCGCTCCCTCCTCCTCCTCCTCCTCCTCCCCCCCCGGTCTCTACAAATATCTCCTGTCCCGTCCCGATCCTTCTTTCCTCGAGGCCCGGAATCTCTCCCTCCTCCTCCGCCAACATTTCCCAGGCGCCCCCATCTCTCTCCTTACTCCCAGACGGGATTCTGTTCTTATCTCCTCCCCCAGCCCGACCCTCCATACTGACATCCTCTCCCGCCTCCCCATCACCCGTTTTGGTCCTCACGCCTCCCTCACCCCTGCTCCCTCCCCATCTCCTACCCGCCAACCCCAACCCCCGCGTCGCCCGCCGACCCTCACCGCCGTGATCACTCGGCTTAGCCCGTCGATCACGGAGGAGGAGGTGCTGGCGGAGCTGAAGGCCCATCCCACCCTGGAGGTGCGGGCAGTCCGCCGCATCTTCAACGCGACCGGCCCCACCCGCCTTATGCGGGTTTTCTCAGAGGACGCCCCCTCCATTGACCGTCTCCTGAAGGAGGGTGCCCTCCTCTTCAATCAGCGGTACAAAGTTGACCCCTCCCGTTCCCCCCCTCAATCCCTGCGCTGCCAGAGATGTCTGCGCTACAATGCACACACAACAGCCGAGTGCCGCGAGGCCCCCACATGCCCGCATTGTCGCCAAGCGCACTTCCTCCGGCAGTGCCCCAACCTCCAATCTCCTCCCTCCTGTAATACCTGCAGCCTCCCCCACCCTACCTACTCCCAAAAGTGTAAAGCCCGGCCCCCTCCCACCACCCCTGAACTCACCGTCCCTGTCCGTCCCCTGGACGCCCCCACCCCTCCTGGCAATTCCCTTCGTCCCCCCCCCACTGCTGAGGACATCATCAGGTTCCTCACCATTGTCCTCCAAAACGTCCATCCCTTTCAGCGCCCCCACACCCTCCAACAGATCTCCCTCGCTGCCCGTTCCATATTCCACCTTAAAATGTACGCCACCTATTCCAATAACCAGGCCCATTTCACCTTCTCCCGCCTTGACACCCTCGTCTAAATCCTTATCATGGCGCGACAGCATCGTATCCTTTTCAGCAATATCCGCTCCCTTCCCGCCAACAAGAACCTCTTCCTGCACACCCTTGCTACCCACCGTGTGGATGCCTTCCTTCTCAATGAAACCTTCCTCCAACCCCACCACTCCATCCACACCTCCCCCTATCTCCTCCACCGCTCCGATAATCCCCTCCCAGTTGCGCGTGGCGGAGTTGCCATTGGCCACCACCGCCAGATCCCTGTTCGGCTCCAACCTCTCCTTCCCGACCCCACCGAACACCTGATCCTTAGTCTCTTCTTCCCCGGCCTTACCGTTACCTGTGCCACCATCTATGTCCGCCCCAACGCCCCTCTTCCTTTCGACTTCCTCTCCCACATCGACCGTACCTTCTCCTCCTATGTGATCGCCGCCGACCTCAACATCCATAGTCGCTCCGCTGCCCAGCTACGGCGGTGGCATCGGTTCCTCTCCTCCCTTCAAGGCGACCTCATCCCCATCCCCCAGCACACCCGTCCCGAATCCAACTCCACTCCCGATGTTATTCTCTCCTCCCCCAACCTCCTTGGTCGCATTACGGTGGATGTCCTGGAGCCTATTGGTAGCGACCATCTCCCTGTCCTCCTCACCGTTTCAGACGGCCGTCACCCCCCGCCCCGACCCTCGTCATGACCCTCCCCCTAAGTACATCCATGACTATTCCCGTGCCGACTGGAATGCCTACCGGGATACCCTCTCCGCTCAGGTCGATAGCCACCCTCTCGCCTACCGCCGTCCCGATGATGTCACCCATGCCGCCTCCTTTCTCCAGCAGACCTTGTCTGAGGCCGTGGAGGCCCACGTCCCTACTGTTGCAATCCACCCTCACCGTCCTACCTTACCACCACAGGCCGTCCTCCTCCTCCGTGAATCCCGTCGTCTCTACCGTGCCTTCCTCCGCACGCGTGACCCGGACACCCTACGACGCCACCCGGCAACTACAGCGACACATTCGAAATTTGCTCGCGGCTACGAAACGCCGGGACTGGCGACAGACATGCACCCGTTTAAATGCTACCCTCCCCGTAAACTCGTCCAAGTTCTGGACCGCCTTCCGTCGCCTTACCGGAACCAAACCCTCCCCCTACTATCCTCTTCTCCACGATGATCACCCCTTCCCTGACGCCCTTAGTAAGGCCAATCACTTTGCCTCCTACCTGTCCGATGTGTTTTCCATCCCTGATGATCCCCAGTTCGATTACTCCCTCTTCCCAGATATCCGCGATCGAACTGACACCTCTGTCCCTCCCCTCGCTCCTGGTTTCCAGTACTTGGACAACATTCCACACACGGAACTTAACGCCCCCATCACTACACAGGATCTCATTACTACACTCCGCACCAAACGCAACACCGCTCCTGGTCACGATCGTGTCACCTACCGTCACCTTCGTGAAGCTCCTGTCTCTTTTCTCTCCACCCTGGCCAGGCTCTACAATGTAGTCCTGTCCACTGGTTACTACCCCGACCTGTGGAAAACCTCCCGTATCCTCATGTTCCTCAAACCTGGCAAACCGCCGTCCGCCGTTTCCTCCTACCGTCCCATCAGCCTTACCTCGGTCTTCAGCAAGGTCCTGGAATCTATCCTCACCCGCCGCATCCACCAGCATCTCCGCCAGCACCGCCTCCTCCCCGTTACCCAGTGTGGCTTTCGGCCGTCCTTCTCTTCCGACGATCTTCTCCTTCACCTCACTCATCTCCTTTCCGAACAGCTCAATTCCCGTCGCTCCGCAATCTTCCTCTCTCTTGACCTCGAACGCGCATATGACCGCGTATGGCATTCCGGTCTCCTCTTCAAGCTCCAAACCTTCGCCCTTCCCATTAACTACGTTCGTCTGATCGGTTCCTTTCTCTCCCGCCGTCCTTCCCATGTCACCATCCATAACACTGATTCCTACACCTTTTTCCCCTCCGCCGGTGTGCCCCAAGGCTCCGTCCTCTCCCCCCTTCTGTACTTGTTGTACACGGCGGACATGCCGCCGCCGTCACCCCCCGTCCACCTTCTCCAGTTTGCCGATGACACCGCCTTCCTTGCCCTTGCCCCCACCCTGCGACGCTCCCAACACCTTCTCCAATCCCATCTTGACCGGTTCACCGCTTGGTGCAACCAGTGGTTGCTCAAGGTCAATCCTTCCAAAACCCAGGCGATCATTGTAGGCAAAACCACTCCCTCCTTCCGCCTCCTTGATTTCTATCTCACCGTTTATGGCCGTCCCATCGCTCTCACCCCCACCCTTAAGTACCTTGGCGTCACCCTCGACCGTCGCCTCTCCTGGACTCCCCATCTCCAGACAATCCAAGCCAAGGCACGTTCCCGACTCCGTCTCCTCAAGCTCCTTTCCGGCCGAACGTGGGGTCTGGACCCCTCCACCATCCTCCACACCTATAAGTCCCTCATCCGCCCTATCCTCTGTTACGCCCATCCCGCCTGGATCTCCGCCCCCCCTTCCTTTTATAAATCCCTCCAAATCCTTGAACGCCATGCTCTCCGCCTTGCCTATCGCATCCGTCTCCCTTCCCCCACGCGGATCCTGTATGACCTTATCCCCTTCCCCCACCTCCTCCTCTTCCTCGAAAGGATACGAATCCTATACACCTCCCGTAAACTCGATCCTCCTCACCCGCTCGTCTCCCCGATCCTCTCCCACCCCCGCCCGCTGCCGCGCCTGTACTCCCATGTCCCGCCTGGTCTCCATCTCTCCACCCTCCATACCCTCTCCCAAGGTGGCTTCCGCCAGCTCCCCCTCCCTGATGATGTCCTCCTCCCCTGCATCTACCCCTCCTATCAACTTTGATCCTTCCCCCCCCCCCTCCTGTGTCCTTTCCTTTCGGCACCCTCCCTCCCCCCCTTTCCCTTCCCTTCTCTTTCCTTTCCCCCTCCCTCCTGCCCTCTCCTCCGGGCTTCCCCTCCCCCTTCCTCCCTCCCCCTCTCTCCTTTGCCCATGGCATCTCTGCTCTCCCCTCTCCCATCTCCCCTTCCTCCTCCTCCACCCCCCTCTTGGCAGGTCCCCGGACTCGTACACGCTCAGTGAACATTCGCGCGCCGGAGACCATCGCCACCAGTGTTTAGTGTGTGTGCATCGTTTTGTGTTTCGTGCAGTCCCGACTCAACTGTTCACGTGTGGCGTCGCCGTTCTCCGTGTTTTGTGCGCCATGTTTCCCAGTGTTAGTGTTTTTTCGTCCAACGTGAACGGCTTCTTGTCTCTTGTTTTTTTTGTATCTCCATGTTTTTGCCCGCCGTCTTTTTTGTATATCACCTCACTATCATGTTTATTGTTCAACTAAAGGCTGAAGAGCGGCGAACCATGCTGCTGCCAGCCCACCTGTATAGGTGTTTAAATTACAATAAAGAAAAAAAAAAAAAAAAAAAAGCTTTGATCGGCACTCTGGTTTCCCTTCAAAACGAATAAATCTTTCGCCTTTTACTAAAGATTTCCGTGGAGAGGAACATTAAATGAGTCTATAAGGTATTTTTCGTAGTGCTCGGCTATTGCTGAGCCATAATCACAAGTAAAACGTAATGTAATTAGCAAGAGGTAGGTTGTGTTGTGAGAATGAAGGGCGTGGAGTAGCGGATCACGTTGGATCAGGTAGATGCTTTTTTAATTTGAAAATGCAATTGGCCGTTTCGTAGTATAATGAAACAAGTACATTTGCCCTGAAATGGCTTGCAGTGTGTTAGGCGATTGTGTAAAGAGAGAGAGAGAGAGCGCTATTTATTGTCCTGGAAACTCTTGGTGAACCCTTTCCGCATCTCAGTTCTAGATGATTTGAGGGTGTTTACTTGCACTGCAGTTGCACAACAGCATATAAGCCGATATTTGGAAGTGAATGATGAATTGAGAGGCTTTGTAATAAATACTAGTATGTGATTAGTAGATTGTGTTTTGAAACCCAAAATTATTTTTACCGCACAAGTTTGTGATTTGTAGGTATGATGTGAGTGAGATTTGGGCTGTAGATGGTGGTTAGTTGGGCAGGATGAGCATTTCAATTGTTTTCAATAGAGTGGATATTAGTGGCACTGGCTTGTTGCCATAATGTGGCATTGGTTCTTTGTTCATAACAGTGTACTCAGTTTTGTAGAAGATTTAGGTGAGAAAGAGACAGTTGTTGAATATGACATAGATAGCTAGAGATGAATTGAGTAGCAATTTCCTGGTAGTTGTAGTTTGGGTATGATGTGTCTCAGTGAGAGATAAATCTTGAAATGGAAGGGTTGTTCCTAGCTACAGTCTTGGAAACTATGTATCTGCTGTTGACTCCAATGTTTTCAAGATTACTTGTGTACAAAATTGGCCAGACTTTGCAGTTTCTTCTTCAGTAAATCAGTGGAAGGTGGTGCAGATAATGGTATAAATGTTCAGTGCCTCCTGTGAGTTGTTGATGCTGCTTGTCTTTTAAGTAAAATTGATAGGGGCTCTTGATTGACCCAGCCATAGACAGAGCTGGTGCATACTTGGCTTGAGAAGACTTTGGCCAGTAAATGATGAAATACCAACACATTGCTCACAACAAAGCTCCTTTCCCTGCATTCTAGTTTCCCTCGGGTATAGAGTGACATGATATTGGCAGATAATCACTTTGATCAGGATGTTTTTTTTTTTTTTTTAATGCTCTTTTACCAGAATCCATTCATAGTGATAACTGTGTTCTCTGGTGGAACACGATGAGAACATTGTGTGAAGTGCACAGAAGTAGCTATTTGAGTGTGTGTGAAAATGTGAGGTAACCACTGTTACTCCTAAATTTCTGTGGAATTAAGTTTTCTGTGTGTGTCTGAAAATCCAAGTGGTTCAAGTTGGTAGTTTATTTGTTGCAAGCGAAAAAAGCTTTTTAGTAAACTGAGGCACTAGCATTAGTTTCCTGTTCACTGTGACAAGGAAGCTAGTATAAAAAGTAGTTTGTGGTTTTGTTTGCAAAGAAGTGCTCATGGGATGTAAGCACTGCTTGAGATTATTCTGAGATGATTTTTTGAGGGGGGGGGGGGGGAGATTGCTAAACATCTAGCATTTTAGTAAGGAGCTTGTCGGAGTAGTCGTAAAATTGTTATTTTATGAGAAATTTCTTTATTCATAGCACATGGCCATCATAGTTGAAGCATAAAGATTGGCATGGTATGCGTAGGTCTGTAAAATGTCCTGACAGTGATGTTCACAGAGACTTGTTGTATACTTTGATTCTTCATCTGTTTAACAGTAGACATAAGAAATGTATTAGTGGAGCAAGTAGCTGTGAAATTACTGGCGTATGATTGATAGTATGGACGTGGCGCTGAGTGTAAGTGTTTGTTTAGCTGTGGGTGTTTTCATAATTGCCATGTGAGGAAAAGCAATACTCGTGATAGGCGAAAAGAGATACAGAGAGAAACACATTTATTGCGAGTATTATATATCAGCAGCTCTTGGGCGGGTATCAAGCTAGACGCAAAGTGAAACGAAAGAGGAAGTATGCATGAAAGTGGCGATATATCGACAAGAGTTTGCACTGTTAGGGTGAGGTGAATAAACTAGTGCGGTGCGAAAATTTTCGAAGAGAGAGGCGGCTTTAAAGAAAGCACAAGAGTCGTATGAACGCCGTCTTGTGTGTTTGTCTCTCAGTGGCTATTTGGCATGTCTGCTTGCGCCATAGGATGCTACTGTATGTGCCCCAGGCCCCCATCTAGCGGCCGGAGGTGCAAGCGGTGTTTACATACAGTCTCGCGTGAGGCAATGGTCTCTCATTTCGGAAGACAAGAAGCACTGGTAGCGCACAAAATAGCTGAGTGAGATCATGGCGGCCAAGTAAGAGTAGAAGTAGGTTCTTTGCAGAATGTCCGAGCTTAAGAAATTCTTCGATAAGTAAATCGCGAAATGTGAAGAGTGTGTCGTATTCTCGTAGGGCGTGTTGACGGTCTCGTGGCATAAGTAGCGAGCGGTGATAGCTTGCTAGCAAGATCATACTTCACAGGATCATTTCTGTAGTATGTCTTCAACTCTCTCTAGTTCAAAGCTGGAGTAGACGTAACCACGATGATGAGTGGTAGCACTGTCCCTGAGCGTGAGGCTTGCGATCGAGATTCATCGCATCTTGGTTGTAATCGATGATCGTTCACCACATTCTGAGGGATGTGGGAAGGGAATAGCGCTTTCCGAGTGGTGGTTTTATTATATAGAATAGAAGCAAGCATAAGTCATACTTTTGGTATCGGGACCCGCGTCGTTGCAGCAATGTCGCTACAGGTTGTGGAAGGACTTTGATTGCGACATGTCATGAAAGCCTTGTGGGAGTTTCTCGAGTGGCACGGGGACGAGCCATTTGATTTGGCCTGCTCCAAGTGCTAGGCTTGGATGACAACGACGTACTTTTGAGTTACAAGAATGAGTGAGCAACACAAGAAGAGTGCAATTGATGACCATAAACGGCTGACACACAACACAGTCTTGATAATCAGCACTAATGCATGATGTACGGAACATTTAGGAGGAGCGCGTTTGGCTAGCAAACATGAATTGAGTGATTTGCAAGGCACTGTTATCTGCAAGAAGGAATGCATGGAATTCGCAAATGAATAAGACTGGTTCAAATACTATCGACAGAAATTTTATTTCTGTTGTCAACTAGTATTAATTAGTTGTGTGGGAGCAGGGGGATATTTCCCTTGCACCATACATCTACATACAGGTTGCGTCTGATGTGGCCTAGTTTTGCGTTCAAAGAACTATCTAGTTGCCTGTTTTTTCAGTGAACGAGTGTGGTGGGGAGGAGAGAGATTAGTGTTAGATGCAGAGCAGTGCGGGCAGTTAGTTGTGTGTCTGACGGTGGGTCGCCGAGAGGAATTAGGCGTGCTGCCATCTGTCGGCAGGTGAGGTAATGAAGCAGCTTGAATGGTGACAGAAATGATGAAAATAGTTATCTAAAGAGTAATATCGACGACATTTGGCAGACACGTATTTCAGCGCTGACAGTTAGTTTGGGGTGTGTGCTTGCATGGCACTGGAAGTCTGTTGACGGTAGAGAAGTAGACAAGACGGAAAGAATTTTCCGTGTTCTCGCGGAGAAGCAATAGAGAAGCAGCCATAAGTATTGAAGTGAGGGCTTTGATCGGCACTCTGGTTTCCCTTCAAAACGAATAAATCTTTCGCCTTTTACTAAAGATTTCCGTGGAGGGGAACATTAAATGAGTCTATAAGGTATTTTTCGTAGTGCTCGGCTATTGCTGAGCCATAATCACAAGTAAAACGTAATGTAATTAGCAAGAGGTAGGTTGTGTTGTGAGAATGAAGGGCGTGGAGTAGCGGATCACGTTGGATCAGGTAGATGCTTTTTTAATTTGAAAATGCAATTGGCCGTTTCGTAGTATAATGAAACAAGTACATTTGCCCTGAAATGGCTTGCAGTGTGTTAGGCGATTGTGTAAAGAGAGAGAGAGAGAGAGAGAGAGCGCTATTTATTGTCCTGGAAACTCTTGGTGAACCCTTTCCGCATCTCAGTTCTAGATGATTTGAGGGTGTTTACTTGCACTGCAGTTGCACAACAGCATATAAGCCGATATTTGGAAGTGAATGATGAATTGAGAGGCTTTGTAATAAATACTAGTATGTGATTAGTAGATTGTGTTTTGAAACCCAAAATTATTTTTACCGCACAAGTTTGTGATTTGTAGGTATGATGTGAGTGAGATTTGGGCTGTAGATGGTGGTTAGTTGGGCAGGATGAGCATTTCAATTGTTTTCAATAGAGTGGATATTAGTGGCACTGGCTTGTTGCCATAATGTGGCATTGGTTCTTTGTTCATAACAGTGTACTCAGTTTTGTAGAAGATTTAGGTGAGAAAGAGACAGTTGTTGAATATGACATAGATAGCTAGAGATGAATTGAGTAGCAATTTCCTGGTAGTTGTAGTTTGGGTATGATGTGTCTCAGTGAGAGATAAATCTTGAAATGGAAGGGTTGTTCCTAGCTACAGTCTTGGAAACTATGTATCTGCTGTTGACTCCAATGTTTTCAAGATTACTTGTGTACAAAATTGGCCAGACTTTGCAGTTTCTTCTTCAGTAAATCAGTGGAAGGTGGTGCAGATAATGGTATAAATGTTCAGTGCCTCCTGTGAGTTGTTGATGCTGCTTGTCTTTTAAGTAAAATTGATAGGGGCTCTTGATTGACCCAGCCATAGACAGAGCTGGTGCATACTTGGCTTGAGAAGACTTTGGCCAGTAAATGATGAAATACCAACACATTGCTCACAACAAAGCTCCTTTCCCTGCATTCTAGTTTCCCTCGGGTATAGAGTGACATGATATTGGCAGATAATCACTTTGATCAGGCTGTTTTTTTTTTTTTAATGCTCTTTTACCAGAATCCATTCATAGTGATAACTGTGTTCTCTGGTGGAACACGATGAGAACATTGTGTGAAGTGCACAGAAGTAGCTATTTGAGTGTGTGTGAAAATGTGAGGTAACCACTGTTACTCCTAAATTTCTGTGGAATTAAGTTTTCTGTGTGTGTCTGAAAATCCAAGTGGTTCAAGTTGGTAGTTTATTTGTTGCAAGCGAAAAAAGCTTTTTAGTAAACTGAGGCACTAGCATTAGTTTCCTGTTCACTGTGACAAGGAAGCTAGTATAAAAAGTAGTTTGTGGTTTTGTTTGCAAAGAAGTGCTCATGGGATGTAAGCACTGCTTGAGATTATTCTGAGATGATTTTTTGAGGGGGGGGGGGGAGATTGCTAAACATCTAGCATTTTAGTAAGGAGCTTGTCGGAGTAGTCGTAAAATTGTTATTTTATGAGAAATTTCTTTATTCATAGCACATGGCCATCATAGTTGAAGCATAAAGATTGGCATGGTATGCGTAGGTCTGTAAAATGTCCTGACAGTGATGTTCACAGAGACTTGTTGTATACTTTGATTCTTCATCTGTTTAACAGTAGACATAAGAAATGTATTAGTGGAGCAAGTAGCTGTGAAATTACTGGCGTATGATTGATAGTATGGACGTGGCGCTGAGTGTAAGTGTTTGTTTAGCTGTGGGTGTTTTCATAATTGCCATGTGAGGAAAAGCAATACTCGTGATAGGCGAAAAGAGATACAGAGAGAAACACATTTATTGCGAGTATTATATATCAGCAGCTCTTGGGCGGGTATCAAGCTAGACGCAAAGTGAAACGAAAGAGGAAGTATGCATGAAAGTGGCGATATATCGACAAGAGTTTGCACTGTTAGGGTGAGGTGAATAAACTAGTGCGGTGCGAAAATTTTCGAAGAGAGAGGCGGCTTTAAAGAAAGCACAAGAGTCGTATGAACGCCGTCTTGTGTGTTTGTCTTTCAGTGGCTATTTGGCATGTCTGCTTGCGCCATAGGATGCTACTGTATGTGCCCCAGGCCCCCATCTAGCGGCCGGAGGTGCAAGCGGTGTTTACATACAGTCTCGCGTGAGGCAATGGTCTCTCATTTCGGAAGACAAGAAGCACTGGTAGCGCACAAAATAGCTGAGTGAGATCATGGCGGCCAAGTAAGAGTAGAAGTAGGTTCTTTGCAGAATGTCCGAGCTTAAGAAATTCTTCGATAAGTAAATCGCGAAATGTGAAGAGTGTGTCGTATTCTCGTAGGGCGTGTTGACGGTCTCGTGGCATAAGTAGCGAGCGGTGATAGCTTGCTAGCAAGATCATACTTCACAGGATCATTTCTGTAGTATGTCTTCAACTCTCTCTAGTTCAAAGCTGGAGTAGACGTAACCACGATGATGAGTGGTAGCACTGTCCCTGAGCGTGAGGCTTGCGATCGAGATTCATCGCATCTTGGTTGTAATCGATGATCGTTCACCACATTCTGAGGGATGTGGGAAGGGAATAGCGCTTTCCGAGTGGTGGTTTTATTATATAGAATAGAAGCAAGCATAAGTCATACTTTTGGTATCGGGACCCGCGTCGTTGCAGCAATGTCGCTACAGGTTGTGGAAGGACTTTGATTGCGACATGTCATGAAAGCCTTGTGGGAGTTTCTCGAGTGGCACGGGGACGAGCCATTTGATTTGGCCTGCTCCAAGTGCTAGGCTTGGATGACAACGACGTACTTTTGAGTTACAAGAATGAGTGAGCAACACAAGAAGAGTGCAATTGATGACCATAAACGGCTGACACACAACACAGTCTTGATAATCAGCACTAATGCATGATGTACGGAACATTTAGGAGGAGCGCGTTTGGCTAGCAAACATGAATTGAGTGATTTGCAAGGCACTGTTATCTGCAAGAAGGAATGCATGGAATTCGCAAATGAATAAGACTGGTTCAAATACTATCGACAGAAATTTTATTTCTGTTGTCAACTAGTATTAATTAGTTGTGTGAGAGCAGGGGGATATTTCCCTTGCACCATACATCTACATACAGGTTGCGTCTGATGTGGCCTAGTTTTGCGTTCAAAGAACTATCTAGTTGCCTGTTTTTTCAGTGAACGAGTGTGGTGGGGAGGAGAGAGATTAGTGTTAGATGCAGAGCAGTGCGGGCAGTTAGTTGTGTGTCTGACGGTGGGTCGCCGAGAGGAATTAGGCGTGCTGCCATCTGTCGGCAGGTGAGGTAATGAAGCAGCTTGAATGGTGACAGAAATGATGAAAATAGTTATCTAAAGAGTAATATCGACGACATTTGGCAGACACGTATTTCAGCGCTGACAGTTAGTTTGGGGTGTGTGCTTGCATGGCACTGGAAGTCTGTTGACGGTAGAGAAGTAGACAAGACGGAAAGAATTTTCCGTGTTCTCGCGGAGAAGCAATAGAGAAGCAGCCATAAGTATTGAAGTGAGGGCTTTGATCGGCACTCTGGTTTCCCTTCAAAACGAATAAATCTTTCGCCTTTTACTAAAGATTTCCGTGGAGGGGAACATTAAATGAGTCTATAAGGTATTTTTCGTAGTGCTCGGCTATTGCTGAGCCATAATCACAAGTAAAACGTAATGTAATTAGCAAGAGGTAGGTTGTGTTGTGAGAATGAAGGGCGTGGAGTAGCGGATCACGTTGGATCAGGTAGATGCTTTTTTAATTTGAAAATGCAATTGGCCGTTTCGTAGTATAATGAAACAAGTACATTTGCCCTGAAATGGCTTGCAGTGTGTTAGGCGATTGTGTAAAGAGAGAGAGAGAGAGCGCTATTTATTGTCCTGGAAACTCTTGGTGAACCCTTTCCGCATCTCAGTTCTAGATGATTTGAGGGTGTTTACTTGCACTGCAGTTGCACAACAGCATATAAGCCGATATTTGGAAGTGAATGATGAATTGAGAGGCTTTGTAATAAATACTAGTATGTGATTAGTAGATTGTGTTTTGAAACCCAAAATTATTTTTACCGCACAAGTTTGTGATTTGTAGGTATGATGTGAGTGAGATTTGGGCTGTAGATGGTGGTTAGTTGGGCAGGATGAGCATTTCAATTGTTTTCAATAGAGTGGATATTAGTGGCACTGGCTTGTTGCCATAATGTGGCATTGGTTCTTTGTTCATAACAGTGTACTCAGTTTTGTAGAAGATTTAGGTGAGAAAGAGACAGTTGTTGAATATGACATAGATAGCTAGAGATGAATTGAGTAGCAATTTCCTGGTAGTTGTAGTTTGGGTATGATGTGTCTCAGTGAGAGATAAATCTTGAAATGGAAGGGTTGTTCCTAGCTACAGTCTTGGAAACTATGTATCTGCTGTTGACTCCAATGTTTTCAAGATTACTTGTGTACAAAATTGGCCAGACTTTGCAGTTTCTTCTTCAGTAAATCAGTGGAAGGTGGTGCAGATAATGGTATAAATGTTCAGTGCCTCCTGTGAGTTGTTGATGCTGCTTGTCTTTTAAGTAAAATTGATAGGGGCTCTTGATTGACCCAGCCATAGACAGAGCTGGTGCATACTTGGCTTGAGAAGACTTTGGCCAGTAAATGATGAAATACCAACACATTGCTCACAACAAAGCTCCTTTCCCTGCATTCTAGTTTCCCTCGGGTATAGAGTGACATGATATTGGCAGATAATCACTTTGATCAGGCTGTTTGTTTTTTTTTTAATGCTCTTTTACCAGAATCCATTCATAGTGATAACTGTGTTCTCTGGTGGAACACGATGAGAACATTGTGTGAAGTGCACAGAAGTAGCTATTTGAGTGTGTGTGAAAATGTGAGGTAACCACTGTTACTCCTAAATTTCTGTGGAATTAAGTTTTCTGTGTGTGTCTGAAAATCCAAGTGGTTCAAGTTGGTAGTTTATTTGTTGCAAGCGAAAAAAGCTTTTTAGTAAACTGAGGCACTAGCATTAGTTTCCTGTTCACTGTGACAAGGAAGCTAGTATAAAAAGTAGTTTGTGGTTTTGTTTGCAAAGAAGTGCTCATGGGATGTAAGCACTGCTTGAGATTATTCTGAGATGATTTTTTGAGGGGGGGGGGGGGGAGATTGCTAAACATCTAGCATTTTAGTAAGGAGCTTGTCGGAGTAGTCGTGAAATTGTTATTTTATGAGAAATTTCTTTATTCATAGCACATGGCCATCATAGTTGAAGCATAAAGATTGGCATGGTATGCGTAGGTCTGTAAAATGTCCTGACAGTGATGTTCACAGAGACTTGTTGTATACTTTGATTCTTCATCTGTTTAACAGTAGACATAAGAAATGTATTAGTGGAGCAAGTAGCTGTGAAATTACTGGCGTATGATTGATAGTATGGACGTGGCGCTGAGTGTAAGTGTTTGTTTAGCTGTGGGTGTTTTCATAATTGCCATGTGAGGAAAAGCAATACTCGTGATAGGCGAAAAGAGATACAGAGAGAAACACATTTATTGCGAGTATTATATATCAGCAGCTCTTGGGCGGGTATCAAGCTAGACGCAAAGTGAAACGAAAGAGGAAGTATGCATGAAAGTGGCGATATATCGACAAGAGTTTGCACTGTTAGGGTGAGGTGAATAAACTAGTGCGGTGCGAAAATTTTCGAAGAGAGAGGCGGCTTTAAAGAAAGCACAAGAGTCGTATGAACGCCGTCTTGTGTGTTTGTCTTTCAGTGGCTATTTGGCATGTCTGCTTGCGCCATAGGATGCTACTGTATGTGCCCCAGGCCCCCATCTAGCGGCCGGAGGTGCAAGCGGTGTTTACATACAGTCTCGCGTGAGGCAATGGTCTCTCATTTCGGAAGACAAGAAGCACTGGTAGCGCACAAAATAGCTGAGTGAGATCATGGCGGCCAAGTAAGAGTAGAAGTAGGTTCTTTGCAGAATGTCCGAGCTTAAGAAATTCTTCGATAAGTAAATCGCGAAATGTGAAGAGTGTGTCGTATTCTCGTAGGGCGTGTTGACGGTCTCGTGGCATAAGTAGCGAGCGGTGATAGCTTGCTAGCAAGATCATACTTCACAGGATCATTTCTGTAGTATGTCTTCAACTCTCTCTAGTTCAAAGCTGGAGTAGACGTAACCACGATGATGAGTGGTAGCACTGTCCCTGAGCGTGAGGCTTGCGATCGAGATTCATCGCATCTTGGTTGTAATCGATGATCGTTCACCACATTCTGAGGGATGTGGGAAGGGAATAGCGCTTTCCGAGTGGTGGTTTTATTATATAGAATAGAAGCAAGCATAAGTCATACTTTTGGTATCGGGACCCGCGTCGTTGCAGCAATGTCGCTACAGGTTGTGGAAGGACTTTGATTGCGACATGTCATGAAAGCCTTGTGGGAGTTTCTCGAGTGGCACGGGGACGAGCCATTTGATTTGGCCTGCTCCAAGTGCTAGGCTTGGATGACAACGACGTACTTTTGAGTTACAAGAATGAAGTGAGCAACACAAGAAGAGTGCAATTGATGACCATAAACGGCTGACACACAACACAGTCTTGATAATCAGCACTAATGCATGATGTACGGAACATTTAGGAGGAGCGCGTTTGGCTAGCAAACATGAATTGAGTGATTTGCAAGGCACTGTTATCTGCAAGAAGGAATGCATGGAATTCGCAAATGAATAAGACTGGTTCAAATACTATCGACAGAAATTTTATTTCTGTTGTCAACTAGTATTAATTAGTTGTGTGGGAGCAGGGGGATATTTCCCTTGCACCATACATCTACATACAGGTTGCGTCTGATGTGGCCTAGTTTTGCGTTCAAAGAACTATCTAGTTGCCTGTTTTTTCAGTGAACGAGTGTGGTGGGGAGGAGAGAGATTAGTGTTAGATGCAGAGCAGTGCGGGCAGTTAGTTGTGTGTCTGACGGTGGGTCGCCGAGAGGAATTAGGCGTGCTGCCATCTGTCGGCAGGTGAGGTAATGAAGCAGCTTGAATGGTGACAGAAATGATGAAAATAGTTATCTAAAGAGTAATATCGACGACATTTGGCAGACACGTATTTCAGCGCTGACAGTTAGTTTGGGGTGTGTGCTTGCATGGCACTGGAAGTCTGTTGACGGTAGAGAAGTAGACAAGACGGAAAGAATTTTCCGCGTTCTCGCGGAGAAGCAATAGAGAAGCAGCCATAAGTATTGAAGTGAGGGCTTTGATCGGCACTCTGGTTTCCCTTCAAAACGAATAAATCTTTCGCCTTTTACTAAAGATTTCCGTGGAGGGGAACATTAAATGAGTCTATAAGGTATTTTTCGTAGTGCTCGGCTATTGCTGAGCCATAATCACAAGTAAAACGTAATGTAATTAGCAAGAGGTAGGTTGTGTTGTGAGAATGAAGGGCGTGGAGTAGCGGATCACGTTGGATCAGGTAGATGCTTTTTTAATTTGAAAATGCAATTGGCCGTTTCGTAGTATAATGAAACAAGTACATTTGCCCTGAAATGGCTTGCAGTGTGTTAGGCGATTGTGTAAAGAGAGAGAGAGAGAGCGCTATTTATTGTCCTGGAAACTCTTGGTGAACCCTTTCCGCATCTCAGTTCTAGATGATTTGAGGGTGTTTACTTGCACTGCAGTTGCACAACAGCATATAAGCCGATATTTGGAAGTGAATGATGAATTGAGAGGCTTTGTAATAAATACTAGTATGTGATTAGTAGATTGTGTTTTGAAACCCAAAATTATTTTTACCGCACAAGTTTGTGATTTGTAGGTATGATGTGAGTGAGATTTGGGCTGTAGATGGTGGTTAGTTGGGCAGGATGAGCATTTCAATTGTTTTCAATAGAGTGGATATTAGTGGCACTGGCTTGTTGCCATAATGTGGCATTGGTTCTTTGTTCATAACAGTGTACTCAGTTTTGTAGAAGATTTAGGTGAGAAAGAGACAGTTGTTGAATATGACATAGATAGCTAGAGATGAATTGAGTAGCAATTTCCTGGTAGTTGTAGTTTGGGTATGATGTGTCTCAGTGAGAGATAAATCTTGAAATGGAAGGGTTGTTCCTAGCTACAGTCTTGGAAACTATGTATCTGCTGTTGACTCCAATGTTTTCAAGATTACTTGTGTACAAAATTGGCCAGACTTTGCAGTTTCTTCTTCAGTAAATCAGTGGAAGGTGGTGCAGATAATGGTATAAATGTTCAGTGCCTCCTGTGAGTTGTTGATGCTGCTTGTCTTTTAAGTAAAATTGATAGGGGCTCTTGATTGACCCAGCCATAGACAGAGCTGGTGCATACTTGGCTTGAGAAGACTTTGGCCAGTAAATGATGAAATACCAACACATTGCTCACAACAAAGCTCCTTTCCCTGCATTCTAGTTTCCCTCGGGTATAGAGTGACATGATATTGGCAGATAATCACTTTGATCAGGCTGTTTGTTTTTTTTTTAATGCTCTTTTACCAGAATCCATTCATAGTGATAAGTGTGTTCTCTGGTGGAACACGATGAGAACATTGTGTGAAGTGCACAGAAGTAGCTATTTGAGTGTGTGTGAAAATGTGAGGTAACCACTGTTACTCCTAAATTTCTGTGGAATTAAGTTTTCTGTGTGTGTCTGAAAATCCAAGTGGTTCAAGTTGGTAGTTTATTTGTTGCAAGCGAAAAAAGCTTTTTAGTAAACTGAGGCACTAGCATTAGTTTCCTGTTCACTGTGACAAGGAAGCTAGTATAAAAAGTAGTTTGTGGTTTTGTTTGCAAAGAAGTGCTCATGGGATGTAAGCACTGCTTGAGATTATTCTGAGATGATTTTTTGAGGGGGGGGGGGGAGATTGCTAAACATCTAGCATTTTAGTAAGGAGCTTGTCGGAGTAGTCGTAAAATTGTTATTTTATGAGAAATTTCTTTATTCATAGCACATGGCCATCATAGTTGAAGCATAAAGATTGGCATGGTATGCGTAGGTCTGTAAAATGTCCTGACAGTGATGTTCACAGAGACTTGTTGTATACTTTGATTCTTCATCTGTTTAACAGTAGACATAAGAAATGTATTAGTGGAGCAAGTAGCTGTGAAATTACTGGCGTATGATTGATAGTATGGACGTGGCGCTGAGTGTAAGTGTTTGTTTAGCTGTGGGTGTTTTCATAATTGCCATGTGAGGAAAAGCAATACTCGTGATAGGCGAAAAGAGATACAGAGAGAAACACATTTATTGCGAGTATTATATATCAGCAGCTCTTGGGCGGGTATCAAGCTAGACGCAAAGTGAAACGAAAGAGGAAGTATGCATGAAAGTGGCGATATATCGACAAGAGTTTGCACTGTTAGGGTGAGGTGAATAAACTAGTGCGGTGCGAAAATTTTCGAAGAGAGAGGCGGCTTTAAAGAAAGTACAAGAGTCGTATGAACGCCGTCTTGTGTGTTTGTCTTTCAGTGGCTATTTGGCATGTCTGCTTGCGCCATAGGATGCTACTGTATGTGCCCCAGGCCCCCATCTAGCGGCCGGAGGTGCAAGCGGTGTTTACATACAGTCTCGCGTGAGGCAATGGTCTCTCATTTCGGAAGACAAGAAGCACTGGTAGCGCACAAAATAGCTGAGTGAGATCATGGCGGCCAAGTAAGAGTAGAAGTAGGTTCTTTGCAGAATGTCCGAGCTTAAGAAATTCTTCGATAAGTAAATCGCGAAATGTGAAGAGTGTGTCGTATTCTCGTAGGGCGTGTTGACGGTCTCGTGGCATAAGTAGCGAGCGGTGATAGCTTGCTAGCAAGATCATACTTCACAGGATCATTTCTGTAGTATGTCTTCAACTCTCTCTAGTTCAAAGCTGGAGTAGACGTAACCACGATGATGAGTGGTAGCACTGTCCCTGAGCGTGAGGCTTGCGATCGAGATTCATCGCATCTTGGTTGTAATCGATGATCGTTCACCACATTCTGAGGGATGTGGGAAGGGAATAGCGCTTTCCGAGTGGTGGTTTTATTATATAGAATAGAAGCAAGCATAAGTCATACTTTTGGTATCGGGACCCGCGTCGTTGCAGCAATGTCGCTACAGGTTGTGGAAGGACTTTGATTGCGACATGTCATGAAAGCCTTGTGGGAGTTTCTCGAGTGGCACGGGGACGAGCCATTTGATTTGGCCTGCTCCAAGTGCTAGGCTTGGATGACAACGACGTACTTTTGAGTTACAAGAATGAGTGAGCAACACAAGAAGAGTGCAATTGATGACCATAAACGGCTGACACACAACACAGTCTTGATAATCAGCACTAATGCATGATGTACGGAACATTTAGGAGGAGCGCGTTTGGCTAGCAAACATGAATTGAGTGATTTGCAAGGCACTGTTATCTGCAAGAAGGAATGCATGGAATTCGCAAATGAATAAGACTGGTTCAAATACTATCGACAGAAATTTTATTTCTGTTGTCAACTAGTATTAATTAGTTGTGTGGGAGCAGGGGGATATTTCCCTTGCACCATACATCTACATACAGGTTGCGTCTGATGTGGCCTAGTTTTGCGTTCAAAGAACTATCTAGTTGCCTGTTTTTTCAGTGAACGAGTGTGGTGGGGAGGAGAGAGATTAGTGTTAGATGCAGAGCAGTGCGGGCAGTTAGTTGTGTGTCTGACGGTGGGTCGCCGAGAGGAATTAGGCGTGCTGCCATCTGTCGGCAGGTGAGGTAATGAAGCAGCTTGAATGGTGACAGAAATGATGAAAATAGTTATCTAAAGAGTAATATCGACGACATTTGGCAGACACGTATTTCAGCGCTGACAGTTAGTTTGGGGTGTGTGCTTGCATGGCACTGGAAGTCTGTTGACGGTAGAGAAGTAGACAAGACGGAAAGAATTTTCCGTGTTCTCGCGGAGAAGCAATAGAGAAGCAGCCATAAGTATTGAAGTGAGGGCTTTGATCGGCACTCTGGTTTCCCTTCAAAACGAATAAATCTTTCGCCTTTTACTAAAGATTTCCGTGGAGGGGAACATTAAATGAGTCTATAAGGTATTTTTCGTAGTGCTCGGCTATTGCTGAGCCATAATCACAAGTAAAACGTAATGTAATTAGCAAGAGGTAGGTTGTGTTGTGAGAATGAAGGGCGTGGAGTAGCGGATCACGTTGGATCAGGTAGATGCTTTTTTAATTTGAAAATGCAATTGGCCGTTTCGTAGTATAATGAAACAAGTACATTTGCCCTGAAATGGCTTGCAGTGTGTTAGGCGATTGTGTAAAGAGAGAGAGAGAGAGCGCTATTTATTGTCCTGGAAACTCTTGGTGAACCCTTTCCGCATCTCAGTTCTAGATGATTTGAGGGTGTTTACTTGCACTGCAGTTGCACAACAGCATATAAGCCGATATTTGGAAGTGAATGATGAATTGAGAGGCTTTGTAATAAATACTAGTATGTGATTAGTAGATTGTGTTTTGAAACCCAAAATTATTTTTACCGCACAAGTTTGTGATTTGTAGGTATGATGTGAGTGAGATTTGGGCTGTAGATGGTGGTTAGTTGGGCAGGATGAGCATTTCAATTGTTTTCAATAGAGTGGATATTAGTGGCACTGGCTTGTTGCCATAATGTGGCATTGGTTCTTTGTTCATAACAGTGTACTCAGTTTTGTAGAAGATTTAGGTGAGAAAGAGACAGTTGTTGAATATGACATAGATAGCTAGAGATGAATTGAGTAGCAATTTCCTGGTAGTTGTAGTTTGGGTATGATGTGTCTCAGTGAGAGATAAATCTTGAAATGGAAGGGTTGTTCCTAGCTACAGTCTTGGAAACTATGTATCTGCTGTTGACTCCAATGTTTTCAAGATTACTTGTGTACAAAATTGGCCAGACTTTGCAGTTTCTTCTTCAGTAAATGAGTGGAAGGTGGTGCAGATAATGGTATAAATGTTCAGTGCCTCCTGTGAGTTGTTGATGCTGCTTGTCTTTTAAGTAAAATTGATAGGGGCTCTTGATTGACCCAGCCATAGACAGAGCTGGTGCATACTTGGCTTGAGAAGACTTTGGCCAGTAAATGATGAAATACCAACACATTGCTCACAACAAAGCTCCTTTCCCTGCATTCTAGTTTCCCTCGGGTATAGAGTGACATGATATTGGCAGATAATCACTTTGATCAGGCTGTTTGTTTTTTTTTTAATGCTCTTTTACCAGAATCCATTCATAGTGATAACTGTGTTCTCTGGTGGAACACGATGAGAACATTGTGTGAAGTGCACAGAAGTAGCTATTTGAGTGTGTGTGAAAATGTGAGGTAACCACTGTTACTCCTAAATTTCTGTGGAATTAAGTTTTCTGTGTGTGTCTGAAAATCCAAGTGGTTCAAGTTGGTAGTTTATTTGTTGCAAGCGAAAAAAGCTTTTTAGTAAACTGAGGCACTAGCATTAGTTTCCTGTTCACTGTGACAAGGAAGCTAGTATAAAAAGTAGTTTGTGGTTTTGTTTGCAAAGAAGTGCTCATGGGATGTAAGCACTGCTTGAGATTATTCTGAGATGATTTTTTGAGGGGGGGGGGGGGAGATTGCTAAACATCTAGCATTTTAGTAAGGAGCTTGTCGGAGTAGTCGTAAAATTGTTATTTTATGAGAAATTTCTTTATTCATAGCACATGGCCATCATAGTTGAAGCATAAAGATTGGCATGGTATGCGTAGGTCTGTAAAATGTCCTGACAGTGATGTTCACAGAGACTTGTTGTATACTTTGATTCTTCATCTGTTTAACAGTAGACATAAGAAATGTATTAGTGGAGCAAGTAGCTGTGAAATTACTGGCGTATGATTGATAGTATGGACGTGGCGCTGAGTGTAAGTGTTTGTTTAGCTGTGGGTGTTTTCATAATTGCCATGTGAGGAAAAGCAATACTCGTGATAGGCGAAAAGAGATACAGAGAGAAACACATTTATTGCGAGTATTATATATCAGCAGCTCTTGGGCGGGTATCAAGCTAGACGCAAAGTGAAACGAAAGAGGAAGTATGCATGAAAGTGGCGATATATCGACAAGAGTTTGCACTGTTAGGGTGAGGTGAATAAACTAGTGCGGTGCGAAAATTTTCGAAGAGAGAGGCGGCTTTAAAGAAAGCACAAGAGTCGTATGAACGCCGTCTTGTGTGTTTGTCTTTCAGTGGCTATTTGGCATGTCTGCTTGCGCCATAGGATGCTACTGTATGTGCCCCAGGCCCCCATCTAGCGGCCGGAGGTGCAAGCGGTGTTTACATACAGTCTCGCGTGAGGCAATGGTCTCTCATTTCGGAAGACAAGAAGCACTGGTAGCGCACAAAATAGCTGAGTGAGATCATGGCGGCCAAGTAAGAGTAGAAGTAGGTTCTTTGCAGAATGTCCGAGCTTAAGAAATTCTTCGATAAGTAAATCGCGAAATGTGAAGAGTGTGTCGTATTCTCGTAGGGCGTGTTGACGGTCTCGTGGCATAAGTAGCGAGCGGTGATAGCTTGCTAGCAAGATCATACTTCACAGGATCATTTCTGTAGTATGTCTTCAACTCTCTCTAGTTCAAAGCTGGAGTAGACGTAACCACGATGATGAGTGGTAGCACTGTCCCTGAGCGTGAGGCTTGCGATCGAGATTCATCGCATCTTGGTTGTAATCGATGATCGTTCACCACATTCTGAGGGATGTGGGAAGGGAATAGCGCTTTCCGAGTGGTGGTTTTATTATATAGAATAGAAGCAAGCATAAGTCATACTTTTGGTATCGGGACCCGCGTCGTTGCAGCAATGTCGCTACAGGTTGTGGAAGGACTTTGATTGCGACATGTCATGAAAGCCTTGTGGGAGTTTCTCGAGTGGCACGGGGACGAGCCATTTGATTTGGCCTGCTCCAAGTGCTAGGCTTGGATGACAACGACGTACTTTTGAGTTACAAGAATGAAGTGAGCAACACAAGAAGAGTGCAATTGATGACCATAAACGGCTGACACACAACACAGTCTTGATAATCAGCACTAATGCATGATGTACGGAACATTTAGGAGGAGCGCGTTTGGCTAGCAAACATGAATTGAGTGATTTGCAAGGCACTGTTATCTGCAAGAAGGAATGCATGGAATTCGCAAATGAATAAGACTGGTTCAAATACTATCGACAGAAATTTTATTTCTGTTGTCAACTAGTATTAATTAGTTGTGTGGGAGCAGGGGGATATTTCCCTTGCACCATACATCTACATACAGGTTGCGTCTGATGTGGCCTAGTTTTGCGTTCAAAGAACTATCTAGTTGCCTGTTTTTTCAGTGAACGAGTGTGGTGGGGAGGAGAGAGATTAGTGTTAGATGCAGAGCAGTGCGGGCAGTTAGTTGTGTGTCTGACGGTGGGTCGCCGAGAGGAATTAGGCGTGCTGCCATCTGTCGGCAGGTGAGGTAATGAAGCAGCTTGAATGGTGACAGAAATGATGAAAATAGTTATCTAAAGAGTAATATCGACGACATTTGGCAGACACGTATTTCAGCGCTGACAGTTAGTTTGGGGTGTGTGCTTGCATGGCACTGGAAGTCTGTTGACGGTAGAGAAGTAGACAAGACGGAAAGAATTTTCCGCGTTCTCGCGGAGAAGCAATAGAGAAGCAGCCATAAGTATTGAAGTGAGGGCTTTGATCGGCACTCTGGTTTCCCTTCAAAACGAATAAATCTTTCGCCTTTTACTAAAGATTTCCGTGGAGGGGAACATTAAATGAGTCTATAAGGTATTTTTCGTAGTGCTCGGCTATTGCTGAGCCATAATCACAAGTAAAACGTAATGTAATTAGCAAGAGGTAGGTTGTGTTGTGAGAATGAAGGGCGTGGAGTAGCGGATCACGTTGGATCAGGTAGATGCTTTTTTAATTTGAAAATGCAATTGGCCGTTTCGTAGTATAATGAAACAAGTACATTTGCCCTGAAATGGCTTGCAGTGTGTTAGGCGATTGTGTAAAGAGAGAGAGAGAGCGCGCTATTTATTGTCCTGGAAACTCTTGGTGAACCCTTTCCGCATCTCAGTTCTAGATGATTTGAGGGTGTTTACTTGCACTGCAGTTGCACAACAGCATATAAGCCGATATTTGGAAGTGAATGATGAATTGAGAGGCTTTGTAATAAATACTAGTATGTGATTAGTAGATTGTGTTTTGAAACCCAAAATTATTTTTACCGCACAAGTTTGTGATTTGTAGGTATGATGTGAGTGAGATTTGGGCTGTAGATGGTGGTTAGTTGGGCAGGATGAGCATTTCAATTGTTTTCAATAGAGTGGATATTAGTGGCACTGGCTTGTTGCCATAATGTGGCATTGGTTCTTTGTTCATAACAGTGTACTCAGTTTTGTAGAAGATTTAGGTGAGAAAGAGACAGTTGTTGAATATGACATAGATAGCTAGAGATGAATTGAGTAGCAATTTCCTGGTAGTTGTAGTTTGGGTATGATGTGTCTCAGTGAGAGATAAATCTTGAAATGGAAGGGTTGTTCCTAGCTACAGTCTTGGAAACTATGTATCTGCTGTTGACTCCAATGTTTTCAAGATTACTTGTGTACAAAATTGGCCAGACTTTGCAGTTTCTTCTTCAGTAAATGAGTGGAAGGTGGTGCAGATAATGGTATAAATGTTCAGTGCCTCCTGTGAGTTGTTGATGCTGCTTGTCTTTTAAGTAAAATTGATAGGGGCTCTTGATTGACCCAGCCATAGACAGAGCTGGTGCATACTTGGCTTGAGAAGACTTTGGCCAGTAAATGATGAAATACCAACACATTGCTCACAACAAAGCTCCTTTCCCTGCATTCTAGTTTCCCTCGGGTATAGAGTGACATGATATTGGCAGATAATCACTTTGATCAGGCTGTTTGTTTTTTTTTTTAATGCTCTTTTACCAGAATCCATTCATAGTGATAACTGTGTTCTCTGGTGGAACACGATGAGAACATTGTGTGAAGTGCACAGAAGTAGCTATTTGAGTGTGTGTGAAAATGTGAGGTAACCACTGTTACTCCTAAATTTCTGTGGAATTAAGTTTTCTGTGTGTGTCTGAAAATCCAAGTGGTTCAAGTTGGTAGTTTATTTGTTGCAAGCGAAAAAAGCTTTTTAGTAAACTGAGGCACTAGCATTAGTTTCCTGTTCACTGTGACAAGGAAGCTAGTATAAAAAGTAGTTTGTGGTTTTGTTTGCAAAGAAGTGCTCATGGGATGTAAGCACTGCTTGAGATTATTCTGAGATGATTTTTTGAGGGGGGGGGGGGGGAGATTGCTAAACATCTAGCATTTTAGTAAGGAGCTTGTCGGAGTAGTCGTAAAATTGTTATTTTATGAGAAATTTCTTTATTCATAGCACATGGCCATCATAGTTGAAGCATAAAGATTGGCATGGTATGCGTAGGTCTGTAAAATGTCCTGACAGTGATGTTCACAGAGACTTGTTGTATACTTTGATTCTTCATCTGTTTAACAGTAGACATAAGAAATGTATTAGTGGAGCAAGTAGCTGTGAAATTACTGGCGTATGATTGATAGTATGGACGTGGCGCTGAGTGTAAGTGTTTGTTTAGCTGTGGGTGTTTTCATAATTGCCATGTGAGGAAAAGCAATACTCGTGATAGGCGAAAAGAGATACAGAGAGAAACACATTTATTGCGAGTATTATATATCAGCAGCTCTTGGGCGGGTATCAAGCTAGACGCAAAGTGAAACGAAAGAGGAAGTATGCATGAAAGTGGCGATATATCGACAAGAGTTTGCACTGTTAGGGTGAGGTGAATAAACTAGTGCGGTGCGAAAATTTTCGAAGAGAGAGGCGGCTTTAAAGAAAGCAAAAGAGTCGTATGAACGCCGTCTTGTGTGTTTGTCTTTCAGTGGCTATTTGGCATGTCTGCTTGCGCCATAGGATGCTACTGTATGTGCCCCAGGCCCCCATCTAGCGGCCGGAGGTGCAAGCGGTGTTTACATACAGTCTCGCGTGAGGCAATGGTCTCTCATTTCGGAAGACAAGAAGCACTGGTAGCGCACAAAATAGCTGAGTGAGATCATGGCGGCCAAGTAAGAGTAGAAGTAGGTTCTTTGCAGAATGTCCGAGCTTAAGAAATTCTTCGATAAGTAAATCGCGAAATGTGAAGAGTGTGTCGTATTCTCGTAGGGCGTGTTGACGGTCTCGTGGCATAAGTAGCGAGCGGTGATAGCTTGCTAGCAAGATCATACTTCACAGGATCATTTCTGTAGTATGTCTTCAACTCTCTCTAGTTCAAAGCTGGAGTAGACGTAACCACGATGATGAGTGGTAGCACTGTCCCTGAGCGTGAGGCTTGCGATCGAGATTCATCGCATCTTGGTTGTAATCGATGATCGTTCACCACATTCTGAGGGATGTGGGAAGGGAATAGCGCTTTCCGAGTGGTGGTTTTATTATATAGAATAGAAGCAAGCATAAGTCATACTTTTGGTATCGGGACCCGCGTCGTTGCAGCAATGTCGCTACAGGTTGTGGAAGGACTTTGATTGCGACATGTCATGAAAGCCTTGTGGGAGTTTCTCGAGTGGCACGGGGACGAGCCATTTGATTTGGCCTGCTCCAAGTGCTAGGCTTGGATGACAACGACGTACTTTTGAGTTACAAGAATGAGTGAGCAACACAAGAAGAGTGCAATTGATGACCATAAACGGCTGACACACAACACAGTCTTGATAATCAGCACTAATGCATGATGTACGGAACATTTAGGAGGAGCGCGTTTGGCTAGCAAACATGAATTGAGTGATTTGCAAGGCACTGTTATCTGCAAGAAGGAATGCATGGAATTCGCAAATGAATAAGACTGGTTCAAATACTATCGACAGAAATTTTATTTCTGTTGTCAACTAGTATTAATTAGTTGTGTGGGAGCAGGGGGATATTTCCCTTGCACCATACATCTACATACAGGTTGCGTCTGATGTGGCCTAGTTTTGCGTTCAAAGAACTATCTAGTTGCCTGTTTTTTCAGTGAACGAGTGTGGTGGGGAGGAGAGAGATTAGTGTTAGATGCAGAGCAGTGCGGGCAGTTAGTTGTGTGTCTGACGGTGGGTCGCCGAGAGGAATTAGGCGTGCTGCCATCTGTCGGCAGGTGAGGTAATGAAGCAGCTTGAATGGTGACAGAAATGATGAAAATAGTTATCTAAAGAGTAATATCGACGACATTTGGCAGACACGTATTTCAGCGCTGACAGTTAGTTTGGGGTGTGTGCTTGCATGGCACTGGAAGTCTGTTGACGGTAGAGAAGTAGACAAGACGGAAAGAATTTTCCGTGTTCTCGCGGAGAAGCAATAGAGAAGCAGCCATAAGTATTGAAGTGAGGGCTTTGATCGGCACTCTGGTTTCCCTTCAAAACGAATAAATCTTTCGCCTTTTACTAAAGATTTCCGTGGAGGGGAACATTAAATGAGTCTATAAGGTATTTTTCGTAGTGCTCGGCTATTGCTGAGCCATAATCACAAGTAAAACGTAATGTAATTAGCAAGAGGTAGGTTGTGTTGTGAGAATGAAGGGCGTGGAGTAGCGGATCACGTTGGATCAGGTAGATGCTTTTTTAATTTGAAAATGCAATTGGCCGTTTCGTAGTATAATGAAACAAGTACATTTGCCCTGAAATGGCTTGCAGTGTGTTAGGCGATTGTGTAAAGAGAGAGAGAGAGCGCGCTATTTATTGTCCTGGAAACTCTTGGTGAACCCTTTCCGCATCTCAGTTCTAGATGATTTGAGGGTGTTTACTTGCACTGCAGTTGCACAACAGCATATAAGCCGATATTTGGAAGTGAATGATGAATTGAGAGGCTTTGTAATAAATACTAGTATGTGATTAGTAGATTGTGTTTTGAAACCCAAAATTATTTTTACCGCACAAGTTTGTGATTTGTAGGTATGATGTGAGTGAGATTTGGGCTGTAGATGGTGGTTAGTTGGGCAGGATGAGCATTTCAATTGTTTTCAATAGAGTGGATATTAGTGGCACTGGCTTGTTGCCATAATGTGGCATTGGTTCTTTGTTCATAACAGTGTACTCAGTTTTGTAGAAGATTTAGGTGAGAAAGAGACAGTTGTTGAATATGACATAGATAGCTAGAGATGAATTGAGTAGCAATTTCCTGGTAGTTGTAGTTTGGGTATGATGTGTCTCAGTGAGAGATAAATCTTGAAATGGAAGGGTTGTTCCTAGCTACAGTCTTGGAAACTATGTATCTGCTGTTGACTCCAATGTTTTCAAGATTACTTGTGTACAAAATTGGCCAGACTTTGCAGTTTCTTCTTCAGTAAATGAGTGGAAGGTGGTGCAGATAATGGTATAAATGTTCAGTGCCTCCTGTGAGTTGTTGATGCTGCTTGTCTTTTAAGTAAAATTGATAGGGGCTCTTGATTGACCCAGCCATAGACAGAGCTGGTGCATACTTGGCTTGAGAAGACTTTGGCCAGTAAATGATGAAATACCAACACATTGCTCACAACAAAGCTCCTTTCCCTGCATTCTAGTTTCCCTCGGGTATAGAGTGACATGATATTGGCAGATAATCACTTTGATCAGGCTGTTTGTTTTTTTTTTTAATGCTCTTTTACCAGAATCCATTCATAGTGATAACTGTGTTCTCTGGTGGAACACGATGAGAACATTGTGTGAAGTGCACAGAAGTAGCTATTTGAGTGTGTGTGAAAATGTGAGGTAACCACTGTTACTCCTAAATTTCTGTGGAATTAAGTTTTCTGTGTGTGTCTGAAAATCCAAGTGGTTCAAGTTGGTAGTTTATTTGTTGCAAGCGAAAAAAGCTTTTTAGTAAACTGAGGCACTAGCATTAGTTTCCTGTTCACTGTGACAAGGAAGCTAGTATAAAAAGTAGTTTGTGGTTTTGTTTGCAAAGAAGTGCTCATGGGATGTAAGCACTGCTTGAGATTATTCTGAGATGATTTTTTGAGGGGGGGGGGGGGGAGATTGCTAAACATCTAGCATTTTAGTAAGGAGCTTGTCGGAGTAGTCGTAAAATTGTTATTTTATGAGAAATTTCTTTATTCATAGCACATGGCCATCATAGTTGAAGCATAAAGATTGGCATGGTATGCGTAGGTCTGTAAAATGTCCTGACAGTGATGTTCACAGAGACTTGTTGTATACTTTGATTCTTCATCTGTTTAACAGTAGACATAAGAAATGTATTAGTGGAGCAAGTAGCTGTGAAATTACTGGCGTATGATTGATAGTATGGACGTGGCGCTGAGTGTAAGTGTTTGTTTAGCTGTGGGTGTTTTCATAATTGCCATGTGAGGAAAAGCAATACTCGTGATAGGCGAAAAGAGATACAGAGAGAAACACATTTATTGCGAGTATTATATATCAGCAGCTCTTGGGCGGGTATCAAGCTAGACGCAAAGTGAAACGAAAGAGGAAGTATGCATGAAAGTGGCGATATATCGACAAGAGTTTGCACTGTTAGGGTGAGGTGAATAAACTAGTGCGGTGCGAAAATTTTCGAAGAGAGAGGCGGCTTTAAAGAAAGCAAAAGAGTCGTATGAACGCCGTCTTGTGTGTTTGTCTTTCAGTGGCTATTTGGCATGTCTGCTTGCGCCATAGGATGCTACTGTATGTGCCCCAGGCCCCCATCTAGCGGCCGGAGGTGCAAGCGGTGTTTACATACAGTCTCGCGTGAGGCAATGGTCTCTCATTTCGGAAGACAAGAAGCACTGGTAGCGCACAAAATAGCTGAGTGAGATCATGGCGGCCAAGTAAGAGTAGAAGTAGGTTCTTTGCAGAATGTCCGAGCTTAAGAAATTCTTCGATAAGTAAATCGCGAAATGTGAAGAGTGTGTCGTATTCTCGTAGGGCGTGTTGACGGTCTCGTGGCATAAGTAGCGAGCGGTGATAGCTTGCTAGCAAGATCATACTTCACAGGATCATTTCTGTAGTATGTCTTCAACTCTCTCTAGTTCAAAGCTGGAGTAGACGTAACCACGATGATGAGTGGTAGCACTGTCCCTGAGCGTGAGGCTTGCGATCGAGATTCATCGCATCTTGGTTGTAATCGATGATCGTTCACCACATTCTGAGGGATGTGGGAAGGGAATAGCGCTTTCCGAGTGGTGGTTTTATTATATAGAATAGAAGCAAGCATAAGTCATACTTTTGGTATCGGGACCCGCGTCGTTGCAGCAATGTCGCTACAGGTTGTGGAAGGACTTTGATTGCGACATGTCATGAAAGCCTTGTGGGAGTTTCTCGAGTGGCACGGGGACGAGCCATTTGATTTGGCCTGCTCCAAGTGCTAGGCTTGGATGACAACGACGTACTTTTGAGTTACAAGAATGAGTGAGCAACACAAGAAGAGTGCAATTGATGACCATAAACGGCTGACACACAACACAGTCTTGATAATCAGCACTAATGCATGATGTACGGAACATTTAGGAGGAGCGCGTTTGGCTAGCAAACATGAATTGAGTGATTTGCAAGGCACTGTTATCTGCAAGAAGGAATGCATGGAATTCGCAAATGAATAAGACTGGTTCAAATACTATCGACAGAAATTTTATTTCTGTTGTCAACTAGTATTAATTAGTTGTGTGGGAGCAGGGGGATATTTCCCTTGCACCATACATCTACATACAGGTTGCGTCTGATGTGGCCTAGTTTTGCGTTCAAAGAACTATCTAGTTGCCTGTTTTTTCAGTGAACGAGTGTGGTGGGGAGGAGAGAGATTAGTGTTAGATGCAGAGCAGTGCGGGCAGTTAGTTGTGTGTCTGACGGTGGGTCGCCGAGAGGAATTAGGCGTGCTGCCATCTGTCGGCAGGTGAGGTAATGAAGCAGCTTGAATGGTGACAGAAATGATGAAAATAGTTATCTAAAGAGTAATATCGACGACATTTGGCAGACACGTATTTCAGCGCTGACAGTTAGTTTGGGGTGTGTGCTTGCATGGCACTGGAAGTCTGTTGACGGTAGAGAAGTAGACAAGACGGAAAGAATTTTCCGTGTTCTCGCGGAGAAGCAATAGAGAAGCAGCCATAAGTATTGAAGTGAGGGCTTTGATCGGCACTCTGGTTTCCCTTCAAAACGAATAAATCTTTCGCCTTTTACTAAAGATTTCCGTGGAGGGGAACATTAAATGAGTCTATAAGGTATTTTTCGTAGTGCTCGGCTATTGCTGAGCCATAATCACAAGTAAAACGTAATGTAATTAGCAAGAGGTAGGTTGTGTTGTGAGAATGAAGGGCGTGGAGTAGCGGATCACGTTGGATCAGGTAGATGCTTTTTTAATTTGAAAATGCAATTGGCCGTTTCGTAGTATAATGAAACAAGTACATTTGCCCTGAAATGGCTTGCAGTGTGTTAGGCGATTGTGTAAAGAGAGAGAGAGAGAGCGCTATTTATTGTCCTGGAAACTCTTGGTGAACCCTTTCCGCATCTCAGTTCTAGATGATTTGAGGGTGTTTACTTGCACTGCAGTTGCACAACAGCATATAAGCCGATATTTGGAAGTGAATGATGAATTGAGAGGCTTTGTAATAAATACTAGTATGTGATTAGTAGATTGTGTTTTGAAACCCAAAATTATTTTTACCGCACAAGTTTGTGATTTGTAGGTATGATGTGAGTGAGATTTGGGCTGTAGATGGTGGTTAGTTGGGCAGGATGAGCATTTCAATTGTTTTCAATAGAGTGGATATTAGTGGCACTGGCTTGTTGCCATAATGTGGCATTGGTTCTTTGTTCATAACAGTGTACTCAGTTTTGTAGAAGATTTAGGTGAGAAAGAGACAGTTGTTGAATATGACATAGATAGCTAGAGATGAATTGAGTAGCAATTTCCTGGTAGTTGTAGTTTGGGTATGATGTGTCTCAGTGAGAGATAAATCTTGAAATGGAAGGGTTGTTCCTAGCTACAGTCTTGGAAACTATGTATCTGCTGTTGACTCCAATGTTTTCAAGATTACTTGTGTACAAAATTGGCCAGACTTTGCAGTTTCTTCTTCAGTAAATCAGTGGAAGGTGGTGCAGATAATGGTATAAATGTTCAGTGCCTCCTGTGAGTTGTTGATGCTGCTTGTCTTTTAAGTAAAATTGATAGGGGCTCTTGATTGACCCAGCCATAGACAGAGCTGGTGCATACTTGGCTTGAGAAGACTTTGGCCAGTAAATGATGAAATACCAACACATTGCTCACAACAAAGCTCCTTTCCCTGCATTCTAGTTTCCCTCGGGTATAGAGTGACATGATATTGGCAGATAATCACTTTGATCAGGCTGTTTGTTTTTTTTTTTAATGCTCTTTTACCAGAATCCATTCATAGTGATAACTGTGTTCTCTGGTGGAACACGATGAGAACATTGTGTGAAGTGCACAGAAGTAGCTATTTGAGTGTGTGTGAAAATGTGAGGTAACCACTGTTACTCCTAAATTTCTGTGGAATTAAGTTTTCTGTGTGTGTCTGAAAATCCAAGTGGTTCAAGTTGGTAGTTTATTTGTTGCAAGCGAAAAAAGCTTTTTAGTAAACTGAGGCACTAGCATTAGTTTCCTGTTCACTGTGACAAGGAAGCTAGTATAAAAAGTAGTTTGTGGTTTTGTTTGCAAAGAAGTGCTCATGGGATGTAAGCACTGCTTGAGATTATTCTGAGATGATTTTTTGAGGGGGGGGGGGGAGATTGCTAAACATCTAGCATTTTAGTAAGGAGCTTGTCGGAGTAGTCGTAAAATTGTTATTTTATGAGAAATTTCTTTATTCATAGCACATGGCCATCATAGTTGAAGCATAAAGATTGGCATGGTATGCGTAGGTCTGTAAAATGTCCTGACAGTGATGTTCACAGAGACTTGTTGTATACTTTGATTCTTCATCTGTTTAACAGTAGACATAAGAAATGTATTAGTGGAGCAAGTAGCTGTGAAATTACTGGCGTATGATTGATAGTATGGACGTGGCGCTGAGTGTAAGTGTTTGTTTAGCTGTGGGTGTTTTCATAATTGCCATGTGAGGAAAAGCAATACTCGTGATAGGCGAAAAGAGATACAGAGAGAAACACATTTATTGCGAGTATTATATATCAGCAGCTCTTGGGCGGGTATCAAGCTAGACGCAAAGTGAAACGAAAGAGGAAGTATGCATGAAAGTGGCGATATATCGACAAGAGTTTGCACTGTTAGGGTGAGGTGAATAAACTAGTGCGGTGCGAAAATTTTCGAAGAGAGAGGCGGCTTTAAAGAAAGCACAAGAGTCGTATGAACGCCGTCTTGTGTGTTTGTCTTTCAGTGGCTATTTGGCATGTCTGCTTGCGCCATAGGATGCTACTGTATGTGCCCCAGGCCCCCATCTAGCGGCCGGAGGTGCAAGCGGTGTTTACATACAGTCTCGCGTGAGGCAATGGTCTCTCATTTCGGAAGACAAGAAGCACTGGTAGCGCACAAAATAGCTGAGTGAGATCATGGCGGCCAAGTAAGAGTAGAAGTAGGTTCTTTGCAGAATGTCCGAACTTAAGAAATTCTTCGATAAGTAAATCGCGAAATGTGAAGAGTGTGTCGTATTCTCGTAGGGCGTGTTGACGGTCTCGTGGCATAAGTAGCGAGCGGTGATAGCTTGCTAGCAAGATCATACTTCACAGGATCATTTCTGTAGTATGTCTTCAACTCTCTCTAGTTCAAAGCTGGAGTAGACGTAACCACGATGATGAGTGGTAGCACTGTCCCTGAGCGTGAGGCTTGCGATCGAGATTCATCGCATCTTGGTTGTAATCGATGATCGTTCACCACATTCTGAGGGATGTGGGAAGGGAATAGCGCTTTCCGAGTGGTGGTTTTATTATATAGAATAGAAGCAAGCATAAGTCATACTTTTGGTATCGGGACCCGCGTCGTTGCAGCAATGTCGCTACAGGTTGTGGAAGGACTTTGATTGCGACATGTCATGAAAGCCTTGTGGGAGTTTCTCGAGTGGCACGGGGACGAGCCATTTGATTTGGCCTGCTCCAAGTGCTAGGCTTGGATGACAACGACGTACTTTTGAGTTACAAGAATGAGTGAGCAACACAAGAAGAGTGCAATTGATGACCATAAACGGCTGACACACAACACAGTCTTGATAATCAGCACTAATGCATGATGTACGGAACATTTAGGAGGAGCGCGTTTGGCTAGCAAACATGAATTGAGTGATTTGCAAGGCACTGTTATCTGCAAGAAGGAATGCATGGAATTCGCAAATGAATAAGACTGGTTCAAATACTATCGACAGAAATTTTATTTCTGTTGTCAACTAGTATTAATTAGTTGTGTGGGAGCAGGGGGATATTTCCCTTGCACCATACATCTACATACAGGTTGCGTCTGATGTGGCCTAGTTTTGCGTTCAAAGAACTATCTAGTTGCCTGTTTTTTCAGTGAACGAGTGTGGTGGGGAGGAGAGAGATTAGTGTTAGATGCAGAGCAGTGCGGGCAGTTAGTTGTGTGTCTGACGGTGGGTCGCCGAGAGGAATTAGGCGTGCTGCCATCTGTCGGCAGGTGAGGTAATGAAGCAGCTTGAATGGTGACAGAAATGATGAAAATAGTTATCTAAAGAGTAATATCGACGACATTTGGCAGACACGTATTTCAGCGCTGACAGTTAGTTTGGGGTGTGTGCTTGCATGGCACTGGAAGTCTGTTGACGGTAGAGAAGTAGACAAGACGGAAAGAATTTTCCGTGTTCTCGCGGAGAAGCAATAGAGAAGCAGCCATAAGTATTGAAGTGAGGGCTTTGATCGGCACTCTGGTTTCCCTTCAAAACGAATAAATCTTTCGCCTTTTACTAAAGATTTCCGTGGAGGGGAACATTAAATGAGTCTATAAGGTATTTTTCGTAGTGCTCGGCTATTGCTGAGCCATAATCACAAGTAAAACGTAATGTAATTAGCAAGAGGTAGGTTGTGTTGTGAGAATGAAGGGCGTGGAGTAGCGGATCACGTTGGATCAGGTAGATGCTTTTTTAATTTGAAAATGCAATTGGCCGTTTCGTAGTATAATGAAACAAGTACATTTGCCCTGAAATGGCTTGCAGTGTGTTAGGCGATTGTGTAAAGAGAGAGAGAGAGAGCGCTATTTATTGTCCTGGAAACTCTTGGTGAACCCTTTCCGCATCTCAGTTCTAGATGATTTGAGGGTGTTTACTTGCACTGCAGTTGCACAACAGCATATAAGCCGATATTTGGAAGTGAATGATGAATTGAGAGGCTTTGTAATAAATACTAGTATGTGATTAGTAGATTGTGTTTTGAAACCCAAAATTATTTTTACCGCACAAGTTTGTGATTTGTAGGTATGATGTGAGTGAGATTTGGGCTGTAGATGGTGGTTAGTTGGGCAGGATGAGCATTTCAATTGTTTTCAATAGAGTGGATATTAGTGGCACTGGCTTGTTGCCATAATGTGGCATTGGTTCTTTGTTCATAACAGTGTACTCAGTTTTGTAGAAGATTTAGGTGAGAAAGAGACAGTTGTTGAATATGACATAGATAGCTAGAGATGAATTGAGTAGCAATTTCCTGGTAGTTGTAGTTTGGGTATGATGTGTCTCAGTGAGAGATAAATCTTGAAATGGAAGGGTTGTTCCTAGCTACAGTCTTGGAAACTATGTATCTGCTGTTGACTCCAATGTTTTCAAGATTACTTGTGTACAAAATTGGCCAGACTTTGCAGTTTCTTCTTCAGTAAATGAGTGGAAGGTGGTGCAGATAATGGTATAAATGTTCAGTGCCTCCTGTGAGTTGTTGATGCTGCTTGTCTTTTAAGTAAAATTGATAGGGGCTCTTGATTGACCCAGCCATAGACAGAGCTGGTGCATACTTGGCTTGAGAAGACTTTGGCCAGTAAATGATGAAATACCAACACATTGCTCACAACAAAGCTCCTTTCCCTGCATTCTAGTTTCCCTCGGGTATAGAGTGACATGATATTGGCAGATAATCACTTTGATCAGGCTGTTTGTTTTTTTTTTTAATGCTCTTTTACCAGAATCCATTCATAGTGATAATTGTGTTCTCTGGTGGAACACGATGAGAACATTGTGTGAAGTGCACAGAAGTAGCTATTTGAGTGTGTGTGAAAATGTGAGGTAACCACTGTTACTCCTAAATTTCTGTGGAATTAAGTTTTCTGTGTGTGTCTGAAAATCCAAGTGGTTCAAGTTGGTAGTTTATTTGTTGCAAGCGAAAAAAGCTTTTTAGTAAACTGAGGCACTAGCATTAGTTTCCTGTTCACTGTGACAAGGAAGCTAGTATAAAAAGTAGTTTGTGGTTTTGTTTGCAAAGAAGTGCTCATGGGATGTAAGCACTGCTTGAGATTATTCTGAGATGATTTTTTGAGGGGGGGGGGGGAGATTGCTAAACATCTAGCATTTTAGTAAGGAGCTTGTCGGAGTAGTCGTAAAATTGTTATTTTATGAGAAATTTCTTTATTCATAGCACATGGCCATCATAGTTGAAGCATAAAGATTGGCATGGTATGCGTAGGTCTGTAAAATGTCCTGACAGTGATGTTCACAGAGACTTGTTGTATACTTTGATTCTTCATCTGTTTAACAGTAGACATAAGAAATGTATTAGTGGAGCAAGTAGCTGTGAAATTACTGGCGTATGATTGATAGTATGGACGTGGCGCTGAGTGTAAGTGTTTGTTTAGCTGTGGGTGTTTTCATAATTGCCATGTGAGGAAAAGCAATACTCGTGATAGGCGAAAAGAGATACAGAGAGAAACACATTTATTGCGAGTATTATATATCAGCAGCTCTTGGGCGGGTATCAAGCTAGACGCAAAGTGAAACGAAAGAGGAAGTATGCATGAAAGTGGCGATATATCGACAAGAGTTTGCACTGTTAGGGTGAGGTGAATAAACTAGTGCGGTGCGAAAATTTTCGAAGAGAGAGGCGGCTTTAAAGAAAGCACAAGAGTCGTATGAACGCCGTCTTGTGTGTTTGTCTTTCAGTGGCTATTTGGCATGTCTGCTTGCGCCATAGGATGCTACTGTATGTGCCCCAGGCCCCCATCTAGCGGCCGGAGGTGCAAGCGGTGTTTACATACAGTCTCGCGTGAGGCAATGGTCTCTCATTTCGGAAGACAAGAAGCACTGGTAGCGCACAAAATAGCTGAGTGAGATCATGGCGGCCAAGTAAGAGTAGAAGTAGGTTCTTTGCAGAATGTCCGAACTTAAGAAATTCTTCGATAAGTAAATCGCGAAATGTGAAGAGTGTGTCGTATTCTCGTAGGGCGTGTTGACGGTCTCGTGGCATAAGTAGCGAGCGGTGATAGCTTGCTAGGAAGATCATACTTCACAGGATCATTTCTGTAGTATGTCTTCAACTCTCTCTAGTTCAAAGCTGGAGTAGACGTAACCACGATGATGAGTGGTAGCACTGTCCCTGAGCGTGAGGCTTGCGATCGAGATTCATCGCATCTTGGTTGTAATCGATGATCGTTCACCACATTCTGAGGGATGTGGGAAGGGAATAGCGCTTTCCGAGTGGTGGTTTTATTATATAGAATAGAAGCAAGCATAAGTCATACTTTTGGTATCGGGACCCGCGTCGTTGCAGCAATGTCGCTACAGGTTGTGGAAGGACTTTGATTGCGACATGTCATGAAAGCCTTGTGGGAGTTTCTCGAGTGGCACGGGGACGAGCCATTTGATTTGGCCTGCTCCAAGTGCTAGGCTTGGATGACAACGACGTACTTTTGAGTTACAAGAATGAGTGAGCAACACAAGAAGAGTGCAATTGATGACCATAAACGGCTGACACACAACACAGTCTTGATAATCAGCACTAATGCATGATGTACGGAACATTTAGGAGGAGCGCGTTTGGCTAGCAAACATGAATTGAGTGATTTGCAAGGCACTGTTATCTGCAAGAAGGAATGCATGGAATTCGCAAATGAATAAGACTGGTTCAAATACTATCGACAGAAATTTTATTTCTGTTGTCAACTAGTATTAATTAGTTGTGTGGGAGCAGGGGGATATTTCCCTTGCACCATACATCTACATACAGGTTGCGTCTGATGTGGCCTAGTTTTGCGTTCAAAGAACTATCTAGTTGCCTGTTTTTTCAGTGAACGAGTGTGGTGGGGAGGAGAGAGATTAGTGTTAGATGCAGAGCAGTGCGGGCAGTTAGTTGTGTGTCTGACGGTGGGTCGCCGAGAGGAATTAGGCGTGCTGCCATCTGTCGGCAGGTGAGGTAATGAAGCAGCTTGAATGGTGACAGAAATGATGAAAATAGTTATCTAAAGAGTAATATCGACGACATTTGGCAGACACGTATTTCAGCGCTGACAGTTAGTTTGGGGTGTGTGCTTGCATGGCACTGGAAGTCTGTTGACGGTAGAGAAGTAGACAAGACGGAAAGAATTTTCCGTGTTCTCGCGGAGAAGCAATAGAGAAGCAGCCATAAGTATTGAAGTGAGGGCTTTGATCGGCACTCTGGTTTCCCTTCAAAACGAATAAATCTTTCGCCTTTTACTAAAGATTTCCGTGGAGGGGAACATTAAATGAGTCTATAAGGTATTTTTCGTAGTGCTCGGCTATTGCTGAGCCATAATCACAAGTAAAACGTAATGTAATTAGCAAGAGGTAGGTTGTGTTGTGAGAATGAAGGGCGTGGAGTAGCGGATCACGTTGGATCAGGTAGATGCTTTTTTAATTTGAAAATGCAATTGGCCGTTTCGTAGTATAATGAAACAAGTACATTTGCCCTGAAATGGCTTGCAGTGTGTTAGGCGATTGTGTAAAGAGAGAGAGAGAGCGCGCTATTTATTGTCCTGGAAACTCTTGGTGAACCCTTTCCGCATCTCAGTTCTAGATGATTTGAGGGTGTTTACTTGCACTGCAGTTGCACAACAGCATATAAGCCGATATTTGGAAGTGAATGATGAATTGAGAGGCTTTGTAATAAATACTAGTATGTGATTAGTAGATTGTGTTTTGAAACCCAAAATTATTTTTACCGCACAAGTTTGTGATTTGTAGGTATGATGTGAGTGAGATTTGGGCTGTAGATGGTGGTTAGTTGGGCAGGATGAGCATTTCAATTGTTTTCAATAGAGTGGATATTAGTGGCACTGGCTTGTTGCCATAATGTGGCATTGGTTCTTTGTTCATAACAGTGTACTCAGTTTTGTAGAAGATTTAGGTGAGAAAGAGACAGTTGTTGAATATGACATAGATAGCTAGAGATGAATTGAGTAGCAATTTCCTGGTAGTTGTAGTTTGGGTATGATGTGTCTCAGTGAGAGATAAATCTTGAAATGGAAGGGTTGTTCCTAGCTACAGTCTTGGAAACTATGTATCTGCTGTTGACTCCAATGTTTTCAAGATTACTTGTGTACAAAATTGGCCAGACTTTGCAGTTTCTTCTTCAGTAAATCAGTGGAAGGTGGTGCAGATAATGGTATAAATGTTCAGTGCCTCCTGTGAGTTGTTGATGCTGCTTGTCTTTTAAGTAAAATTGATAGGGGCTCTTGATTGACCCAGCCATAGACAGAGCTGGTGCATACTTGGCTTGAGAAGACTTTGGCCAGTAAATGATGAAATACCAACACATTGCTCACAACAAAGCTCCTTTCCCTGCATTCTAGTTTCCCTCGGGTATAGAGTGACATGATATTGGCAGATAATCACTTTGATCAGGCTGTTTGTTTTTTTTTTTAATGCTCTTTTACCAGAATCCATTCATAGTGATAACTGTGTTCTCTGGTGGAACACGATGAGAACATTGTGTGAAGTGCACAGAAGTAGCTATTTGAGTGTGTGTGAAAATGTGAGGTAACCACTGTTACTCCTAAATTTCTGTGGAATTAAGTTTTCTGTGTGTGTCTGAAAATCCAAGTGGTTCAAGTTGGTAGTTTATTTGTTGCAAGCGAAAAAAGCTTTTTAGTAAACTGAGGCACTAGCATTAGTTTCCTGTTCACTGTGACAAGGAAGCTAGTATAAAAAGTAGTTTGTGGTTTTGTTTGCAAAGAAGTGCTCATGGGATGTAAGCACTGCTTGAGATTATTCTGAGATGATTTTTTGAGGGGGGGGGAGATTGCTAAACATCTAGCATTTTAGTAAGGAGCTTGTCGGAGTAGTCGTAAAATTGTTATTTTATGAGAAATTTCTTTATTCATAGCACATGGCCATCATAGTTGAAGCATAAAGATTGGCATGGTATGCGTAGGTCTGTAAAATGTCCTGACAGTGATGTTCACAGAGACTTGTTGTATACTTTGATTCTTCATCTGTTTAACAGTAGACATAAGAAATGTATTAGTGGAGCAAGTAGCTGTGAAATTACTGGCGTATGATTGATAGTATGGACGTGGCGCTGAGTGTAAGTGTTTGTTTAGCTGTGGGTGTTTTCATAATTGCCATGTGAGGAAAAGCAATACTCGTGATAGGCGAAAAGAGATACAGAGAGAAACACATTTATTGCGAGTATTATATATCAGCAGCTCTTGGGCGGGTATCAAGCTAGACGCAAAGTGAAACGAAAGAGGAAGTATGCATGAAAGTGGCGATATATCGACAAGAGTTTGCACTGTTAGGGTGAGGTGAATAAACTAGTGCGGTGCGAAAATTTTCGAAGAGAGAGGCGGCTTTAAAGAAAGCACAAGAGTCGTATGAACGCCGTCTTGTGTGTTTGTCTTTCAGTGGCTATTTGGCATGTCTGCTTGCGCCATAGGATGCTACTGTATGTGCCCCAGGCCCCCATCTAGCGGCCGGAGGTGCAAGCGGTGTTTACATACAGTCTCGCGTGAGGCAATGGTCTCTCATTTCGGAAGACAAGAAGCACTGGTAGCGCACAAAATAGCTGAGTGAGATCATGGCGGCCAAGTAAGAGTAGAAGTAGGTTCTTTGCAGAATGTCCGAACTTAAGAAATTCTTCGATAAGTAAATCGCGAAATGTGAAGAGTGTGTCGTATTCTCGTAGGGCGTGTTGACGGTCTCGTGGCATAAGTAGCGAGCGGTGATAGCTTGCTAGGAAGATCATACTTCACAGGATCATTTCTGTAGTATGTCTTCAACTCTCTCTAGTTCAAAGCTGGAGTAGACGTAACCACGATGATGAGTGGTAGCACTGTCCCTGAGCGTGAGGCTTGCGATCGAGATTCATCGCATCTTGGTTGTAATCGATGATCGTTCACCACATTCTGAGGGATGTGGGAAGGGAATAGCGCTTTCCGAGTGGTGGTTTTATTATATAGAATAGAAGCAAGCATAAGTCATACTTTTGGTATCGGGACCCGCGTCGTTGCAGCAATGTCGCTACAGGTTGTGGAAGGACTTTGATTGCGACATGTCATGAAAGCCTTGTGGGAGTTTCTCGAGTGGCACGGGGACGAGCCATTTGATTTGGCCTGCTCCAAGTGCTAGGCTTGGATGACAACGACGTACTTTTGAGTTACAAGAATGAGTGAGCAACACAAGAAGAGTGCAATTGATGACCATAAACGGCTGACACACAACACAGTCTTGATAATCAGCACTAATGCATGATGTACGGAACATTTAGGAGGAGCGCGTTTGGCTAGCAAACATGAATTGAGTGATTTGCAAGGCACTGTTATCTGCAAGAAGGAATGCATGGAATTCGCAAATGAATAAGACTGGTTCAAATACTATCGACAGAAATTTTATTTCTGTTGTCAACTAGTATTAATTAGTTGTGTGGGAGCAGGGGGATATTTCCCTTGCACCATACATCTACATACAGGTTGCGTCTGATGTGGCCTAGTTTTGCGTTCAAAGAACTATCTAGTTGCCTGTTTTTTCAGTGAACGAGTGTGGTGGGGAGGAGAGAGATTAGTGTTAGATGCAGAGCAGTGCGGGCAGTTAGTTGTGTGTCTGACGGTGGGTCGCCGAGAGGAATTAGGCGTGCTGCCATCTGTCGGCAGGTGAGGTAATGAAGCAGCTTGAATGGTGACAGAAATGATGAAAATAGTTATCTAAAGAGTAATATCGACGACATTTGGCAGACACGTATTTCAGCGCTGACAGTTAGTTTGGGGTGTGTGCTTGCATGGCACTGGAAGTCTGTTGACGGTAGAGAAGTAGACAAGACGGAAAGAATTTTCCGTGTTCTCGCGGAGAAGCAATAGAGAAGCAGCCATAAGTATTGAAGTGAGGGCTTTGATCGGCACTCTGGTTTCCCTTCAAAACGAATAAATCTTTCGCCTTTTACTAAAGATTTCCGTGGAGGGGAACATTAAATGAGTCTATAAGGTATTTTTCGTAGTGCTCGGCTATTGCTGAGCCATAATCACAAGTAAAACGTAATGTAATTAGCAAGAGGTAGGTTGTGTTGTGAGAATGAAGGGCGTGGAGTAGCGGATCACGTTGGATCAGGTAGATGCTTTTTTAATTTGAAAATGCAATTGGCCGTTTCGTAGTATAATGAAACAAGTACATTTGCCCTGAAATGGCTTGCAGTGTGTTAGGCGATTGTGTAAAGAGAGAGAGAGAGCGCGCTATTTATTGTCCTGGAAACTCTTGGTGAACCCTTTCCGCATCTCAGTTCTAGATGATTTGAGGGTGTTTACTTGCACTGCAGTTGCACAACAGCATATAAGCCGATATTTGGAAGTGAATGATGAATTGAGAGGCTTTGTAATAAATACTAGTATGTGATTAGTAGATTGTGTTTTGAAACCCAAAATTATTTTTACCGCACAAGTTTGTGATTTGTAGGTATGATGTGAGTGAGATTTGGGCTGTAGATGGTGGTTAGTTGGGCAGGATGAGCATTTCAATTGTTTTCAATAGAGTGGATATTAGTGGCACTGGCTTGTTGCCATAATGTGGCATTGGTTCTTTGTTCATAACAGTGTACTCAGTTTTGTAGAAGATTTAGGTGAGAAAGAGACAGTTGTTGAATATGACATAGATAGCTAGAGATGAATTGAGTAGCAATTTCCTGGTAGTTGTAGTTTGGGTATGATGTGTCTCAGTGAGAGATAAATCTTGAAATGGAAGGGTTGTTCCTAGCTACAGTCTTGGAAACTATGTATCTGCTGTTGACTCCAATGTTTTCAAGATTACTTGTGTACAAAATTGGCCAGACTTTGCAGTTTCTTCTTCAGTAAATCAGTGGAAGGTGGTGCAGATAATGGTATAAATGTTCAGTGCCTCCTGTGAGTTGTTGATGCTGCTTGTCTTTTAAGTAAAATTGATAGGGGCTCTTGATTGACCCAGCCATAGACAGAGCTGGTGCATACTTGGCTTGAGAAGACTTTGGCCAGTAAATGATGAAATACCAACACATTGCTCACAACAAAGCTCCTTTCCCTGCATTCTAGTTTCCCTCGGGTATAGAGTGACATGATATTGGCAGATAATCACTTTGATCAGGCTGTTTGTTTTTTTTTTTAATGCTCTTTTACCAGAATCCATTCATAGTGATAACTGTGTTCTCTGGTGGAACACGATGAGAACATTGTGTGAAGTGCACAGAAGTAGCTATTTGAGTGTGTGTGAAAATGTGAGGTAACCACTGTTACTCCTAAATTTCTGTGGAATTAAGTTTTCTGTGTGTGTCTGAAAATCCAAGTGGTTCAAGTTGGTAGTTTATTTGTTGCAAGCGAAAAAAGCTTTTTAGTAAACTGAGGCACTAGCATTAGTTTCCTGTTCACTGTGACAAGGAAGCTAGTATAAAAAGTAGTTTGTGGTTTTGTTTGCAAAGAAGTGCTCATGGGATGTAAGCACTGCTTGAGATTATTCTGAGATGATTTTTTGAGGGGGGGGGGAGATTGCTAAACATCTAGCATTTTAGTAAGGAGCTTGTCGGAGTAGTCGTAAAATTGTTATTTTATGAGAAATTTCTTTATTCATAGCACATGGCCATCATAGTTGAAGCATAAAGATTGGCATGGTATGCGTAGGTCTGTAAAATGTCCTGACAGTGATGTTCACAGAGACTTGTTGTATACTTTGATTCTTCATCTGTTTAACAGTAGACATAAGAAATGTATTAGTGGAGCAAGTAGCTGTGAAATTACTGGCGTATGATTGATAGTATGGACGTGGCGCTGAGTGTAAGTGTTTGTTTAGCTGTGGGTGTTTTCATAATTGCCATGTGAGGAAAAGCAATACTCGTGATAGGCGAAAAGAGATACAGAGAGAAACACATTTATTGCGAGTATTATATATCAGCAGCTCTTGGGCGGGTATCAAGCTAGACGCAAAGTGAAACGAAAGAGGAAGTATGCATGAAAGTGGCGATATATCGACAAGAGTTTGCACTGTTAGGGTGAGGTGAATAAACTAGTGCGGTGCGAAAATTTTCGAAGAGAGAGGCGGCTTTAAAGAAAGCACAAGAGTCGTATGAACGCCGTCTTGTGTGTTTGTCTTTCAGTGGCTATTTGGCATGTCTGCTTGCGCCATAGGATGCTACTGTATGTGCCCCAGGCCCCCATCTAGCGGCCGGAGGTGCAAGCGGTGTTTACATACAGTCTCGCGTGAGGCAATGGTCTCTCATTTCGGAAGACAAGAAGCACTGGTAGCGCACAAAATAGCTGAGTGAGATCATGGCGGCCAAGTAAGAGTAGAAGTAGGTTCTTTGCAGAATGTCCGAGCTTAAGAAATTCTTCGATAAGTAAATCGCGAAATGTGAAGAGTGTGTCGTATTCTCGTAGGGCGTGTTGACGGTCTCGTGGCATAAGTAGCGAGCGGTGATAGCTTGCTAGGAAGATCATACTTCACAGGATCATTTCTGTAGTATGTCTTCAACTCTCTCTAGTTCAAAGCTGGAGTAGACGTAACCACGATGATGAGTGGTAGCACTGTCCCTGAGCGTGAGGCTTGCGATCGAGATTCATCGCATCTTGGTTGTAATCGATGATCGTTCACCACATTCTGAGGGATGTGGGAAGGGAATAGCGCTTTCCGAGTGGTGGTTTTATTATATAGAATAGAAGCAAGCATAAGTCATACTTTTGGTATCGGGACCCGCGTCGTTGCAGCAATGTCGCTACAGGTTGTGGAAGGACTTTGATTGCGACATGTCATGAAAGCCTTGTGGGAGTTTCTCGAGTGGCACGGGGACGAGCCATTTGATTTGGCCTGCTCCAAGTGCTAGGCTTGGATGACAACGACGTACTTTTGAGTTACAAGAATGAGTGAGCAACACAAGAAGAGTGCAATTGATGACCATAAACGGCTGACACACAACACAGTCTTGATAATCAGCACTAATGCATGATGTACGGAACATTTAGGAGGAGCGCGTTTGGCTAGCAAACATGAATTGAGTGATTTGCAAGGCACTGTTATCTGCAAGAAGGAATGCATGGAATTCGCAAATGAATAAGACTGGTTCAAATACTATCGACAGAAATTTTATTTCTGTTGTCAACTAGTATTAATTAGTTGTGTGGGAGCAGGGGGATATTTCCCTTGCACCATACATCTACATACAGGTTGCGTCTGATGTGGCCTAGTTTTGCGTTCAAAGAACTATCTAGTTGCCTGTTTTTTCAGTGAACGAGTGTGGTGGGGAGGAGAGAGATTAGTGTTAGATGCAGAGCAGTGCGGGCAGTTAGTTGTGTGTCTGACGGTGGGTCGCCGAGAGGAATTAGGCGTGCTGCCATCTGTCGGCAGGTGAGGTAATGAAGCAGCTTGAATGGTGACAGAAATGATGAAAATAGTTATCTAAAGAGTAATATCGACGACATTTGGCAGACACGTATTTCAGCGCTGACAGTTAGTTTGGGGTGTGTGCTTGCATGGCACTGGAAGTCTGTTGACGGTAGAGAAGTAGACAAGACGGAAAGAATTTTCCGCGTTCTCGCGGAGAAGCAATAGAGAAGCAGCCATAAGTATTGAAGTGAGGGCTTTGATCGGCACTCTGGTTTCCCTTCAAAACGAATAAATCTTTCGCCTTTTACTAAAGATTTCCGTGGAGGGGAACATTAAATGAGTCTATAAGGTATTTTTCGTAGTGCTCGGCTATTGCTGAGCCATAATCACAAGTAAAACGTAATGTAATTAGCAAGAGGTAGGTTGTGTTGTGAGAATGAAGGGCGTGGAGTAGCGGATCACGTTGGATCAGGTAGATGCTTTTTTAATTTGAAAATGCAATTGGCCGTTTCGTAGTATAATGAAACAAGTACATTTGCCCTGAAATGGCTTGCAGTGTGTTAGGCGATTGTGTAAAGAGAGAGAGAGAGAGCGCTATTTATTGTCCTGGAAACTCTTGGTGAACCCTTTCCGCATCTCAGTTCTAGATGATTTGAGGGTGTTTACTTGCACTGCAGTTGCACAACAGCATATAAGCCGATATTTGGAAGTGAATGATGAATTGAGAGGCTTTGTAATAAATACTAGTATGTGATTAGTAGATTGTGTTTTGAAACCCAAAATTATTTTTACCGCACAAGTTTGTGATTTGTAGGTATGATGTGAGTGAGATTTGGGCTGTAGATGGTGGTTAGTTGGGCAGGATGAGCATTTCAATTGTTTTCAATAGAGTGGATATTAGTGGCACTGGCTTGTTGCCATAATGTGGCATTGGTTCTTTGTTCATAACAGTGTACTCAGTTTTGTAGAAGATTTAGGTGAGAAAGAGACAGTTGTTGAATATGACATAGATAGCTAGAGATGAATTGAGTAGCAATTTCCTGGTAGTTGTAGTTTGGGTATGATGTGTCTCAGTGAGAGATAAATCTTGAAATGGAAGGGTTGTTCCTAGCTACAGTCTTGGAAACTATGTATCTGCTGTTGACTCCAATGTTTTCAAGATTACTTGTGTACAAAATTGGCCAGACTTTGCAGTTTCTTCTTCAGTAAATGAGTGGAAGGTGGTGCAGATAATGGTATAAATGTTCAGTGCCTCCTGTGAGTTGTTGATGCTGCTTGTCTTTTAAGTAAAATTGATAGGGGCTCTTGATTGACCCAGCCATAGACAGAGCTGGTGCATACTTGGCTTGAGAAGACTTTGGCCAGTAAATGATGAAATACCAACACATTGCTCACAACAAAGCTCCTTTCCCTGCATTCTAGTTTCCCTCGGGTATAGAGTGACATGATATTGGCAGATAATCACTTTGATCAGGCTGTTTGTTTTTTTTTTAATGCTCTTTTACCAGAATCCATTCATAGTGATAACTGTGTTCTCTGGTGGAACACGATGAGAACATTGTGTGAAGTGCACAGAAGTAGCTATTTGAGTGTGTGTGAAAATGTGAGGTAACCACTGTTACTCCTAAATTTCTGTGGAATTAAGTTTTCTGTGTGTGTCTGAAAATCCAAGTGGTTCAAGTTGGTAGTTTATTTGTTGCAAGCGAAAAAAGCTTTTTAGTAAACTGAGGCACTAGCATTAGTTTCCTGTTCACTGTGACAAGGAAGCTAGTATAAAAAGTAGTTTGTGGTTTTGTTTGCAAAGAAGTGCTCATGGGATGTAAGCACTGCTTGAGATTATTCTGAGATGATTTTTTGAGGGGGGGGGGGAGATTGCTAAACATCTAGCATTTTAGTAAGGAGCTTGTCGGAGTAGTCGTAAAATTGTTATTTTATGAGAAATTTCTTTATTCATAGCACATGGCCATCATAGTTGAAGCATAAAGATTGGCATGGTATGCGTAGGTCTGTAAAATGTCCTGACAGTGATGTTCACAGAGACTTGTTGTATACTTTGATTCTTCATCTGTTTAACAGTAGACATAAGAAATGTATTAGTGGAGCAAGTAGCTGTGAAATTACTGGCGTATGATTGATAGTATGGACGTGGCGCTGAGTGTAAGTGTTTGTTTAGCTGTGGGTGTTTTCATAATTGCCATGTGAGGAAAAGCAATACTCGTGATAGGCGAAAAGAGATACAGAGAGAAACACATTTATTGCGAGTATTATATATCAGCAGCTCTTGGGCGGGTATCAAGCTAGACGCAAAGTGAAACGAAAGAGGAAGTATGCATGAAAGTGGCGATATATCGACAAGAGTTTGCACTGTTAGGGTGAGGTGAATAAACTAGTGCGGTGCGAAAATTTTCGAAGAGAGAGGCGGCTTTAAGAAAGCACAAGAGTCGTATGAACGCCGTCTTGTGTGTTTGTCTTTCAGTGGCTATTTGGCATGTCTGCTTGCGCCATAGGATGCTACTGTATGTGCCCCAGGCCCCCATCTAGCGGCCGGAGGTGCAAGCGGTGTTTACATACAGTCTCGCGTGAGGCAATGGTCTCTCATTTCGGAAGACAAGAAGCACTGGTAGCGCACAAAATAGCTGAGTGAGATCATGGCGGCCAAGTAAGAGTAGAAGTAGGTTCTTTGCAGAATGTCCGAGCTTAAGAAATTCTTCGATAAGTAAATCGCGAAATGTGAAGAGTGTGTCGTATTCTCGTAGGGCGTGTTGACGGTCTCGTGGCATAAGTAGCGAGCGGTGATAGCTTGCTAGGAAGATCATACTTCACAGGATCATTTCTGTAGTATGTCTTCAACTCTCTCTAGTTCAAAGCTGGAGTAGACGTAACCACGATGATGAGTGGTAAGCACTGTCCCTGAGCGTGAGGCTTGCGATCGAGATTCATCGCATCTTGGTTGTAATCGATGATCGTTCACCACATTCTGAGGGATGTGGGAAGGGAATAGCGCTTTCCGAGTGGTGGTTTTATTATATAGAATAGAAGCAAGCATAAGTCATACTTTTGGTATCGGGACCCGCGTCGTTGCAGCAATGTCGCTACAGGTTGTGGAAGGACTTTGATTGCGACATGTCATGAAAGCCTTGTGGGAGTTTCTCGAGTGGCACGGGGACGAGCCATTTGATTTGGCCTGCTCCAAGTGCTAGGCTTGGATGACAACGACGTACTTTTGAGTTACAAGAATGAGTGAGCAACACAAGAAGAGTGCAATTGATGACCATAAACGGCTGACACACAACACAGTCTTGATAATCAGCACTAATGCATGATGTACGGAACATTTAGGAGGAGCGCGTTTGGCTAGCAAACATGAATTGAGTGATTTGCAAGGCACTGTTATCTGCAAGAAGGAATGCATGGAATTCGCAAATGAATAAGACTGGTTCAAATACTATCGACAGAAATTTTATTTCTGTTGTCAACTAGTATTAATTAGTTGTGTGGGAGCAGGGGGATATTTCCCTTGCACCATACATCTACATACAGGTTGCGTCTGATGTGGCCTAGTTTTGCGTTCAAAGAACTATCTAGTTGCCTGTTTTTTCAGTGAACGAGTGTGGTGGGGAGGAGAGAGATTAGTGTTAGATGCAGAGCAGTGCGGGCAGTTAGTTGTGTGTCTGACGGTGGGTCGCCGAGAGGAATTAGGCGTGCTGCCATCTGTCGGCAGGTGAGGTAATGAAGCAGCTTGAATGGTGACAGAAATGATGAAAATAGTTATCTAAAGAGTAATATCGACGACATTTGGCAGACACGTATTTCAGCGCTGACAGTTAGTTTGGGGTGTGTGCTTGCATGGCACTGGAAGTCTGTTGACGGTAGAGAAGTAGACAAGACGGAAAGAATTTTCCGTGTTCTCGCGGAGAAGCAATAGAGAAGCAGCCATAAGTATTGAAGTGAGGGCTTTGATCGGCACTCTGGTTTCCCTTCAAAACGAATAAATCTTTCGCCTTTTACTAAAGATTTCCGTGGAGGGGAACATTAAATGAGTCTATAAGGTATTTTTCGTAGTGCTCGGCTATTGCTGAGCCATAATCACAAGTAAAACGTAATGTAATTAGCAAGAGGTAGGTTGTGTTGTGAGAATGAAGGGCGTGGAGTAGCGGATCACGTTGGATCAGGTAGATGCTTTTTTAATTTGAAAATGCAATTGGCCGTTTCGTAGTATAATGAAACAAGTACATTTGCCCTGAAATGGCTTGCAGTGTGTTAGGCGATTGTGTAAAGAGAGAGAGAGAGAGAGAGAGCGCTATTTATTGTCCTGGAAACTCTTGGTGAACCCTTTCCGCATCTCAGTTCTAGATGATTTGAGGGTGTTTACTTGCACTGCAGTTGCACAACAGCATATAAGCCGATATTTGGAAGTGAATGATGAATTGAGAGGCTTTGTAATAAATACTAGTATGTGATTAGTAGATTGTGTTTTGAAACCCAAAATTATTTTTACCGCACAAGTTTGTGATTTGTAGGTATGATGTGAGTGAGATTTGGGCTGTAGATGGTGGTTAGTTGGGCAGGATGAGCATTTCAATTGTTTTCAATAGAGTGGATATTAGTGGCACTGGCTTGTTGCCATAATGTGGCATTGGTTCTTTGTTCATAACAGTGTACTCAGTTTTGTAGAAGATTTAGGTGAGAAAGAGACAGTTGTTGAATATGACATAGATAGCTAGAGATGAATTGAGTAGCAATTTCCTGGTAGTTGTAGTTTGGGTATGATGTGTCTCAGTGAGAGATAAATCTTGAAATGGAAGGGTTGTTCCTAGCTACAGTCTTGGAAACTATGTATCTGCTGTTGACTCCAATGTTTTCAAGATTACTTGTGTACAAAATTGGCCAGACTTTGCAGTTTCTTCTTCAGTAAATCAGTGAAGGTGGTGCAGATAATGGTATAAATGTTCAGTGCCTCCTGTGAGTTGTTGATGCTGCTTGTCTTTTAAGTAAAATTGATAGGGGCTCTTGATTGACCCAGCCATAGACAGAGCTGGTGCATACTTGGCTTGAGAAGACTTTGGCCAGTAAATGATGAAATACCAACACATTGCTCACAACAAAGCTCCTTTCCCTGCATTCTAGTTTCCCTCGGGTATAGAGTGACATGATATTGGCAGATAATCACTTTGATCAGGCTGTTTGTTTTTTTTTTTAATGCTCTTTTACCAGAATCCATTCATAGTGATAACTGTGTTCTCTGGTGGAACACGATGAGAACATTGTGTGAAGTGCACAGAAGTAGCTATTTGAGTGTGTGTGAAAATGTGAGGTAACCACTGTTACTCCTAAATTTCTGTGGAATTAAGTTTTCTGTGTGTGTCTGAAAATCCAAGTGGTTCAAGTTGGTAGTTTATTTGTTGCAAGCGAAAAAAGCTTTTTAGTAAACTGAGGCACTAGCATTAGTTTCCTGTTCACTGTGACAAGGAAGCTAGTATAAAAAGTAGTTTGTGGTTTTGTTTGCAAAGAAGTGCTCATGGGATGTAAGCACTGCTTGAGATTATTCTGAGATGATTTTTGAGGGGGGGGGGGGAGATTGCTAAACATCTAGCATTTAGTAAGGAGCTTGTCGGAGTAGTCGTAAAATTGTTATTTTATGAGAAATTTCTTTATTCATAGCACATGGCCATCATAGTTGAAGCATAAAGATTGGCATGGTATGCGTAGGTCTGTAAAATGTCCTGACAGTGATGTTCACAGAGACTTGTTGTATACTTTGATTCTTCATCTGTTTAACAGTAGACATAAGAAATGTATTAGTGGAGCAAGTAGCTGTGAAATTACTGGCGTATGATTGATAGTATGACGTGGCGCTGAGTGTAAGTGTTTGTTTAGCTGTGGGTGTTTTCATAATTGCCATGTGAGGAAAAGCAATACTCGTGATAGGCGAAAAGAGATACAGAGAGAAACACATTTATTGCGAGTATTATATATCAGCAGCTCTTGGGCGGGGTATCTGGGCGGGTATCAAGCTAGACGCAAAGTGAAACGAAAGAGGAAGTATGCATGAAAGTGGCGATATATCGACAAGAGTTTGCACTGTTAGGGTGAGGTGAATAAACTAGTGCGGTGCGAAAATTTTCGAAGAGAGAGGCGGCTTTAAAGAAAGCACAAGAGTCGTATGAACGCCGTCTTGTGTGTTTGTCTTTCAGTGGCTATTTGGCATGTCTGCTTGCGCCATAGGATGCTACTGTATGTGCCCCAGGCCCCCATCTAGCGGCCGGAGGTGCAAGCGGTGTTTACATACAGTCTCGCGTGAGGCAATGGTCTCTCATTTCGGAAGACAAGAAGCACTGGTAGCGCACAAAATAGCTGAGTGAGATCATGGCGGCCAAGTAAGAGTAGAAGTAGGTTCTTTGCAGAATGTCCGAGCTTAAGAAATTCTTCGATAAGTAAATCGCGAAATGTGAAGAGTGTGTCGTATTCTCGTAGGGCGTGTTGACGGTCTCGTGGCATAAGTAGCGAGCGGTGATAGCTTGCTAGCAAGATCATACTTCACAGGATCATTTCTGTAGTATGTCTTCAACTCTCTCTAGTTCAAAGCTGGAGTAGACGTAACCACGATGATGAGTGGTAGCACTGTCCCTGAGCGTGAGGCTTGCGATCGAGATTCATCGCATCTTGGTTGTAATCGATGATCGTTCACCACATTCTGAGGGATGTGGGAAGGGAATAGCGCTTTCCGAGTGGTGGTTTTATTACATAGAATAGAAGCAAGCATAAGTCATACTTTTGGTATCGGGACCCGCGTCGTTGCAGCAATGTCGCTACAGGTTGTGGAAGGACTTTGATTGCGACATGTCATGAAAGCCTTGTGGGAGTTTCTCGAGTGGCACGGGGACGAGCCATTTGATTTGGCCTGCTCCAAGTGCTAGGCTTGGATGACAACGACGTACTTTTGAGTTACAAGAATGAGTGAGCAACACAAGAAGAGTGCAATTGATGACCATAAACGGCTGACACACAACACAGTCTTGATAATCAGCACTAATGCATGATGTACGGAACATTTAGGAGGAGCGCGTTTGGCTAGCAAACATGAATTGAGTGATTTGCAAGGCACTGTTATCTGCAAGAAGGAATGCATGGAATTCGCAAATGAATAAGACTGGTTCAAATACTATCGACAGAAATTTTATTTCTGTTGTCAACTAGTATTAATTAGTTGTGTGGGAGCAGGGGGATATTTCCCTTGCACCATACATCTACATACAGGTTGCGTCTGATGTGGCCTAGTTTTGCGTTCAAAGAACTATCTAGTTGCCTGTTTTTTCAGTGAACGAGTGTGGTGGGGAGGAGAGAGATTAGTGTTAGATGCAGAGCAGTGCGGGCAGTTAGTTGTGTGTCTGACGGTGGGTCGCCGAGAGGAATTAGGCGTGCTGCCATCTGTCGGCAGGTGAGGTAATGAAGCAGCTTGAATGGTGACAGAAATGATGAAAATAGTTATCTAAAGAGTAATATCGACGACATTTGGCAGACACGTATTTCAGCGCTGACAGTTAGTTTGGGGTGTGTGCTTGCATGGCACTGGAAGTCTGTTGACGGTAGAGAAGTAGACAAGACGGAAAGAATTTTCCGCGTTCTCGCGGAGAAGCAATAGAGAAGCAGCCATAAGTATTGAAGTGAGGGCTTTGATCGGCACTCTGGTTTCCCTTCAAAACGAATAAATCTTTCGCCTTTTACTAAAGATTTCCGTGGAGGGGAACATTAAATGAGTCTATAAGGTATTTTTCGTAGTGCTCGGCTATTGCTGAGCCATAATCACAAGTAAAACGTAATGTAATTAGCAAGAGGTAGGTTGTGTTGTGAGAATGAAGGGCGTGGAGTAGCGGATCACGTTGGATCAGGTAGATGCTTTTTTAATTTGAAAATGCAATTGGCCGTTTCGTAGTATAATGAAACAAGTACATTTGCCCTGAAATGGCTTGCAGTGTGTTAGGCGATTGTGTAAAGAGAGAGAGAGAGAGAGAGAGCGCTATTTATTGTCCTGGAAACTCTTGGTGAACCCTTTCCGCATCTCAGTTCTAGATGATTTGAGGGTGTTTACTTGCACTGCAGTTGCACAACAGCATATAAGCCGATATTTGGAAGTGAATGATGAATTGAGAGGCTTTGTAATAAATACTAGTATGTGATTAGTAGATTGTGTTTTGAAACCCAAAATTATTTTTACCGCACAAGTTTGTGATTTGTAGGTATGATGTGAGTGAGATTTGGGCTGTAGATGGTGGTTAGTTGGGCAGGATGAGCATTTCAATTGTTTTCAATAGAGTGGATATTAGTGGCACTGGCTTGTTGCCATAATGTGGCATTGGTTCTTTGTTCATAACAGTGTACTCAGTTTTGTAGAAGATTTAGGTGAGAAAGAGACAGTTGTTGAATATGACATAGATAGCTAGAGATGAATTGAGTAGCAATTTCCTGGTAGTTGTAGTTTGGGTATGATGTGTCTCAGTGAGAGATAAATCTTGAAATGGAAGGGTTGTTCCTAGCTACAGTCTTGGAAACTATGTATCTGCTGTTGACTCCAATGTTTTCAAGATTACTTGTGTTCAAAATTGGCCAGACTTTGCAGTTTCTTCTTCAGTAAATCAGTGGAAGGTGGTGCAGATAATGGTATAAATGTTCAGTGCCTCCTGTGAGTTGTTGATGCTGCTTGTCTTTTAAGTAAAATTGATAGGGGCTCTTGATTGACCCAGCCATAGACAGAGCTGGTGCATACTTGGCTTGAGAAGACTTTGGCCAGTAAATGATGAAATACCAACACATTGCTCACAACAAAGCTCCTTTCCCTGCATTCTAGTTTCCCTCGGGTATAGAGTGACATGATATTGGCAGATAATCACTTTGATCAGGCTGTTTGTTTTTTTTTTAATGCTCTTTTACCAGAATCCATTCATAGTGATAAGTGTGTTCTCTGGTGGAACACGATGAGAACATTGTGTGAAGTGCACAGAAGTAGCTATTTGAGTGTGTGTGAAAATGTGAGGTAACCACTGTTACTCCTAAATTTCTGTGGAATTAAGTTTTCTGTGTGTGTCTGAAAATCCAAGTGGTTCAAGTTGGTAGTTTATTTGTTGCAAGCGAAAAAAGCTTTTTAGTAAACTGAGGCACTAGCATTAGTTTCCTGTTCACTGTGACAAGGAAGCTAGTATAAAAAGTAGTTTGTGGTTTTGTTTGCAAAGAAGTGCTCATGGGATGTAAGCACTGCTTGAGATTATTCTGAGATGATTTTTTGAGGGGGGGGGGGGAGATTGCTAAACATCTAGCATTTTAGTAAGGAGCTTGTCGGAGTAGTCGTAAAATTGTTATTTTATGAGAAATTTCTTTATTCATAGCACATGGCCATCATAGTTGAAGCATAAAGATTGGCATGGTATGCGTAGGTCTGTAAAATGTCCTGACAGTGATGTTCACAGAGACTTGTTGTATACTTTGATTCTTCATCTGTTTAACAGTAGACATAAGAAATGTATTAGTGGAGCAAGTAGCTGTGAAATTACTGGCGTATGATTGATAGTATGGACGTGGCGCTGAGTGTAAGTGTTTGTTTAGCTGTGGGTGTTTTCATAATTGCCATGTGAGGAAAAGCAATACTCGTGATAGGCGAAAAGAGATACAGAGAGAAACACATTTATTGCGAGTATTATATATCAGCAGCTCTTGGGCGGGTATCAAGCTAGACGCAAAGTGAAACGAAAGAGGAAGTATGCATGAAAGTGGCGATATATCGACAAGAGTTTGCACTGTTAGGGTGAGGTGAATAAACTAGTGCGGTGCGAAAATTTTCGAAGAGAGAGGCGGCTTTAAAGAAAGCACAAGAGTCGTATGAACGCCGTCTTGTGTGTTTGTCTTTCAGTGGCTATTTGGCATGTCTGCTTGCGCCATAGGATGCTACTGTATGTGCCCCAGGCCCCCATCTAGCGGCCGGAGGTGCAAGCGGTGTTTACATACAGTCTCGCGTGAGGCAATGGTCTCTCATTTCGGAAGACAAGAAGCACTGGTAGCGCACAAAATAGCTGAGTGAGATCATGGCGGCCAAGTAAGAGTAGAAGTAGGTTCTTTGCAGAATGTCCGAGCTTAAGAAATTCTTCGATAAGTAAATCGCGAAATGTGAAGAGTGTGTCGTATTCTCGTAGGGCGTGTTGACGGTCTCGTGGCATAAGTAGCGAGCGGTGATAGCTTGCTAGCAAGATCATACTTCACAGGATCATTTCTGTAGTATGTCTTCAACTCTCTCTAGTTCAAAGCTGGAGTAGACGTAACCACGATGATGAGTGGTAGCACTGTCCCTGAGCGTGAGGCTTGCGATCGAGATTCATCGCATCTTGGTTGTAATCGATGATCGTTCACCACATTCTGAGGGATGTGGGAAGGGAATAGCGCTTTCCGAGTGGTGGTTTTATTATATAGAATAGAAGCAAGCATAAGTCATACTTTTGGTATCGGGACCCGCGTCGTTGCAGCAATGTCGCTACAGGTTGTGGAAGGACTTTGATTGCGACATGTCATGAAAGCCTTGTGGGAGTTTCTCGAGTGGCACGGGGACGAGCCATTTGATTTGGCCTGCTCCAAGTGCTAGGCTTGGATGACAACGACGTACTTTTGAGTTACAAGAATGAGTGAGCAACACAAGAAGAGTGCAATTGATGACCATAAACGGCTGACACACAACACAGTCTTGATAATCAGCACTAATGCATGATGTACGGAACATTTAGGAGGAGCGCGTTTGGCTAGCAAACATGAATTGAGTGATTTGCAAGGCACTGTTATCTGCAAGAAGGAATGCATGGAATTCGCAAATGAATAAGACTGGTTCAAATACTATCGACAGAAATTTTATTTCTGTTGTCAACTAGTATTAATTAGTTGTGTGGGAGCAGGGGGATATTTCCCTTGCACCATACATCTACATACAGGTTGCGTCTGATGTGGCCTAGTTTTGCGTTCAAAGAACTATCTAGTTGCCTGTTTTTTCAGTGAACGAGTGTGGTGGGGAGGAGAGAGATTAGTGTTAGATGCAGAGCAGTGCGGGCAGTTAGTTGTGTGTCTGACGGTGGGTCGCCGAGAGGAATTAGGCGTGCTGCCATCTGTCGGCAGGTGAGGTAATGAAGCAGCTTGAATGGTGACAGAAATGATGAAAATAGTTATCTAAAGAGTAATATCGACGACATTTGGCAGACACGTATTTCAGCGCTGACAGTTAGTTTGGGGTGTGTGCTTGCATGGCACTGGAAGTCTGTTGACGGTAGAGAAGTAGACAAGACGGAAAGAATTTTCCGTGTTCTCGCGGAGAAGCAATAGAGAAGCAGCCATAAGTATTGAAGTGAGGGCTTTGATCGGCACTCTGGTTTCCCTTCAAAACGAATAAATCTTTCGCCTTTTACTAAAGATTTCCGTGGAGGGGAACATTAAATGAGTCTGTAAGGTATTTTTCGTAGTGCTCGGCTATTACTGAGCCATAATCACAAGTAAAACGTAATGTAATTAGCAAGAGGTAGGTTGTGTTGTGAGAATGAAGGGCGTGGAGTAGCGGATCACGTTGGATCAGGTAGACGCTTTTTTAATTTGAAAATGCAATTGGCCGTTTCGTAGTATAATGAAACAAGTACATTTGCCCTGAAATGGCTTGCAGTGTGTTAGGCGATTGTGTAAAGAGAGAGAGAGAGAGAGAGAGAGCGCTATTTATTGTCCTGGAAACTCTTGGTGAACCCTTTCCGCATCTCAGTTCTAGATGATTTGAGGGTGTTTACTTGCACTGCAGTTGCACAACAGCATATAAGCCGATATTTGGAAGTGAATGATGAATTGAGAGGCTTTGTAATAAATACTAGTATGTGATTAGTAGATTGTGTTTTGAAACCCAAAATTATTTTTACCGCACAAGTTTGTGATTTGTAGGTATGATGTGAGTGAGATTTGGGCTGTAGATGGTGGTTAGTTGGGCAGGATGAGCATTTCAATTGTTTTCAATAGAGTGGATATTAGTGGCACTGGCTTGTTGCCATAATGTGGCATTGGTTCTTTGTTCATAACAGTGTACTCAGTTTTGTAGAAGATTTAGGTGAGAAAGAGACAGTTGTTGAATATGACATAGATAGCTAGAGATGAATTGAGTAGCAATTTCCTGGTAGTTGTAGTTTGGGTATGATGTGTCTCAGTGAGAGACAAATCTTGAAATGGAAGGGTTGTTCCTAGCTACAGTCTTGGAAACTATGTATCTGCTGTTGACTCCAATGTTTTCAAGATTACTTGTGTACAAAATTGGCCAGACTTTGCAGTTTCTTCTTCAGTAAATCAGTGGAAGGTGGTGCAGATAATGGTATAAATGTTCAGTGCCTCCTGTGAGTTGTTGATGCTGCTTGTCTTTTAAGTAAAATTGATAGGGGCTCTTGATTGACCCAGCCATAGACAGAGCTGGTGCATACTTGGCTTGAGAAGACTTTGGCCAGTAAATGATGAAATACCAACACATTGCTCACAACAAAGCTCCTTTCCCTGCATTCTAGTTTCCCTCGGGTATAGAGTGACATGATATTGGCAGATAATCACTTTGATCAGGCTGTTTTTTTTTTTTAATGCTCTTTTACCAGAATCCATTCATAGTGATAACTGTGTTCTCTGGTGGAACACGATGAGAACATTGTGTGAAGTGCACAGAAGTAGCTATTTGAGTGTGTGTGAAAATGTGAGGTAACCACTGTTACTCCTAAATTTCTGTGGAATTAAGTTTTCTGTGTGTGTCTGAAAATCCAAGTGGTTCAAGTTGGTAGTTTATTTGTTGCAAGCGAAAAAAGCTTTTTAGTAAACTGAGGCACTAGCATTAGTTTCCTGTTCACTGTGACAAGGAAGCTAGTATAAAAAGTAGTTTGTGGTTTTGTTTGCAAAGAAGTGCTCATGGGATGTAAGCACTGCTTGAGATTATTCTGAGATGATTTTTTGAGGGGGGGGGGGAGATTGCTAAACATCTAGCATTTTAGTAAGGAGCTTGTCGGAGTAGTCGTAAAATTGTTATTTTATGAGAAATTTCTTTATTCATAGCACATGGCCATCATAGTTGAAGCATAAAGATTGGCATGGTATGCGTAGGTCTGTAAAATGTCCTGACAGTGATGTTCACAGAGACTTGTTGTATACTTTGATTCTTCATCTGTTTAACAGTAGACATAAGAAGTGTATTAGTGGAGCAAGTAGCTGTGAAATTACTGGCGTATGATTGATAGTATGGACGTGGCGCTGAGTGTAAGTGTTTGTTTAGCTGTGGGTGTTTTCATAATTGCCATGTGAGGAAAAGCAATACTCGTGATAGGCGAAAAGAGATACAGAGAGAAACACATTTATTGCGAGTATTATATATCAGCAGCTCTTGGGCGGGTATCAAGCTAGACGCAAAGTGAAACGAAAGAGGAAGTATGCATGAAAGTGGCGATATATCGACAAGAGTTTGCACTGTTAGGGTGAGGTGAATAAACTAGTGCGGTGCGAAAATTTTCGAAGAGAGAGGCGGCTTTAAAGAAAGCACAAGAGTCGTATGAACGCCGTCTTGTGTGTTTGTCTTTCAGTGGCTATTTGGCATGTCTGCTTGCGCCATAGGATGCTACTGTATGTGCCCCAGGCCCCCATCTAGCGGCCGGAGGTGCAAGCGGTGTTTACATACAGTCTCGCGTGAGGCAATGGTCTCTCATTTCGGAAGACAAGAAGCACTGGTAGCGCACAAAATAGCTGAGTGAGATCATGGCGGCCAAGTAAGAGTAGAAGTAGGTTCTTTGCAGAATGTCCGAGCTTAAGAAATTCTTCGATAAGTAAATCGCGAAATGTGAAGAGTGTGTCGTATTCTCGTAGGGCGTGTTGACGGTCTCGTGGCATAAGTAGCGAGCGGTGATAGCTTGCTAGCAAGATCATACTTCACAGGATCATTTCTGTAGTATGTCTTCAACTCTCTCTAGTTCAAAGCTGGAGTAGACGTAACCACGATGATGAGTGGTAGCACTGTCCCTGAGCGTGAGGCTTGCGATCGAGATTCATCGCATCTTGGTTGTAATCGATGATCGTTCACCACATTCTGAGGGATGTGGGAAGGGAATAGCGCTTTCCGAGTGGTGGTTTTATTATATAGAATAGAAGCAAGCATAAGTCATACTTTTGGTATCGGGACCCGCGTCGTTGCAGCAATGTCGCTACAGGTTGTGGAAGGACTTTGATTGCGACATGTCATGAAAGCCTTGTGGGAGTTTCTCGAGTGGCACGGGGACGAGCCATTTGATTTGGCCTGCTCCAAGTGCTAGGCTTGGATGACAACGACGTACTTTTGAGTTACAAGAATGAGTGAGCAACACAAGAAGAGTGCAATTGATGACCATAAACGGCTGACACACAACACAGTCTTGATAATCAGCACTAATGCATGATGTACGGAACATTTAGGAGGAGCGCGTTTGGCTAGCAAACATGAATTGAGTGATTTGCAAGGCACTGTTATCTGCAAGAAGGAATGCATGGAATTCGCAAATGAATAAGACTGGTTCAAATACTATCGACAGAAATTTTATTTCTGTTGTCAACTAGTATTAATTAGTTGTGTGGGAGCAGGGGGATATTTCCCTTGCACCATACATCTACATACAGGTTGCGTCTGATGTGGCCTAGTTTTGCGTTCAAAGAACTATCTAGTTGCCTGTTTTTTCAGTGAACGAGTGTGGTGGGGAGGAGAGAGATTAGTGTTAGATGCAGAGCAGTGCGGGCAGTTAGTTGTGTGTCTGACGGTGGGTCGCCGAGAGGAATTAGGCGTGCTGCCATCTGTCGGCAGGTGAGGTAATGAAGCAGCTTGAATGGTGACAGAAATGATGAAAATAGTTATCTAAAGAGTAATATCGACGACATTTGGCAGACACGTATTTCAGCGCTGACAGTTAGTTTGGGGTGTGTGCTTGCATGGCACTGGAAGTCTGTTGACGGTAGAGAAGTAGACAAGACGGAAAGAATTTTCCGCGTTCTCGCGGAGAAGCAATAGAGAAGCAGCCATAAGTATTGAAGTGAGGGCTTTGATCGGCACTCTGGTTTCCCTTCAAAACGAATAAATCTTTCGCCTTTTACTAAAGATTTCCGTGGAGGAGAACATTAAATGAGTCTATAAGGTATTTTTCGTAGTGCTCGGCTATTGCTGAGCCATAATCACAAGTAAAACGTAATGTAATTAGCAAGAGGTAGGTTGTGTTGTGAGAATGAAGGGCGTGGAGTAGCGGATCACGTTGGATCAGGTAGATGCTTTTTTAATTTGAAAATGCAATTGGCCGTTTCGTAGTATAATGAAACAAGTACATTTGCCCTGAAATGGCTTGCAGTGTGTTAGGCGATTGTGTAAAGAGAGAGAGAGAGAGAGCGCTATTTATTGTCCTGGAAACTCTTGGTGAACCCTTTCCGCATCTCAGTTCTAGATGATTTGAGGGTGTTTACTTGCACTGCAGTTGCACAACAGCATATAAGCCGATATTTGGAAGTGAATGATGAATTGAGAGGCTTTGTAATAAATACTAGTATGTGATTAGTAGATTGTGTTTTGAAACCCAAAATTATTTTTACCGCACAAGTTTGTGATTTGTAGGTATGATGTGAGTGAGATTTGGGCTGTAGATGGTGGTTAGTTGGGCAGGATGAGCATTTCAATTGTTTTCAATAGAGTGGATATTAGTGGCACTGGCTTGTTGCCATAATGTGGCATTGGTTCTTTGTTCATAACAGTGTACTCAGTTTTGTAGAAGATTTAGGTGAGAAAGAGACAGTTGTTGAATATGACATAGATAGCTAGATATGAATTGAGTAGCAATTTCCTGGTAGTTGTAGTTTGGGTATGATGTGTCTCAGTGAGAGATAAATCTTGAAATGGAAGGGTTGTTCCTAGCTACAGTCTTGGAAACTATGTATCTGCTGTTGACTCCAATGTTTTCAAGATTACTTGTGTACAAAATTGGCCAGACTTTGCAGTTTCTTCTTCAGTAAATGAGTGGAAGGTGGTGCAGATAATGGTATAAATGTTCAGTGCCTCCTGTGAGTTGTTGATGCTGCTTGTCTTTTAAGTAAAATTGATAGGGGCTCTTGATTGACCCAGCCATAGACAGAGCTGGTGCATACTTGGCTTGAGAAGACTTTGGCCAGTAAATGATGAAATACCAACACATTGCTCACAACAAAGCTCCTTTCCCTGCATTCTAGTTTCCCTCGGGTATAGAGTGACATGATATTGGCAGATAATCACTTTGATCAGGCTGTTTTTTTTTTTTTAATGCTCTTTTACCAGAATCCATTCATAGTGATAACTGTGTTCTCTGGTGGAACACGATGAGAACATTGTGTGAAGTGCACAGAAGTAGCTATTTGAGTGTGTGTGAAAATGTGAGGTAACCACTGTTACTCCTAAATTTCTGTGGAATTAAGTTTTCTGTGTGTGTCTGAAAATCCAAGTGGTTCAAGTTGGTAGTTTATTTGTTGCAAGCGAAAAAAGCTTTTTAGTAAACTGAGGCACTAGCATTAGTTTCCTGTTCACTGTGACAAGGAAGCTAGTATAAAAAGTAGTTTGTGGTTTTGTTTGCAAAGAAGTGCTCATGGGATGTAAGCACTGCTTGAGATTATTCTGAGATGATTTTTTGAGGGGGGGGGGGGAGATTGCTAAACATCTAGCATTTTAGTAAGGAGCTTGTCGGAGTAGTCGTAAAATTGTTATTTTATGAGAAATTTCTTTATTCATAGCACATGGCCATCATAGTTGAAGCATAAAGATTGGCATGGTATGCGTAGGTCTGTAAAATGTCCTGACAGTGATGTTCACAGAGACTTGTTGTATACTTTGATTCTTCATCTGTTTAACAGTAGACATAAGAAATGTATTAGTGGAGCAAGTAGCTGTGAAATTACTGGCGTATGATTGATAGTATGGACGTGGCGCTGAGTGTAAGTGTTTGTTTAGCTGTGGGTGTTTTCATAATTGCCATGTGAGGAAAAGCAATACTCGTGATAGGCGAAAAGAGATACAGAGAGAAACACATTTATTGCGAGTATTATATATCAGCAGCTCTTGGGCGGGTATCAAGCTAGACGCAAAGTGAAACGAAAGAGGAAGTATGCATGAAAGTGGCGATATATCGACAAGAGTTTGCACTGTTAGGGTGAGGTGAATAAACTAGTGCGGTGCGAAAATTTTCGAAGAGAGAGGCGGCTTTAAAGAAAGCACAAGAGTCGTATGAACGCCGTCTTGTGTGTTTGTCTTTCAGTGGCTATTTGGCATGTCTGCTTGCGCCATAGGATGCTACTGTATGTGCCCCAGGCCCCCATCTAGCGGCCAGGCAATGGTCTCTCATTTCGGAAGACAAGAAGCACTGGTAGCGCACAAAATAGCTGAGTGAGATCATGGCGGCCAAGTAAGAGTAGAAGTAGGTTCTTTGCAGAATGTCCGAGCTTAAGAAATTCTTCGATAAGTAAATCGCGAAATGTGAAGAGTGTGTCGTATTCTCGTAGGGCGTGTTGACGGTCTCGTGGCATAAGTAGCGAGCGGTGATAGCTTGCTAGCAAGATCATACTTCACAGGATCATTTCTGTAGTATGTCTTCAACTCTCTCTAGTTCAAAGCTGGAGTAGACGTAACCACGATGATGAGTGGTAGCACTGTCCCTGAGCGTGAGGCTTGCGATCGAGATTCATCGCATCTTGGTTGTAATCGATGATCGTTCACCACATTCTGAGGGATGTGGGAAGGGAATAGCGCTTTCCGAGTGGTGGTTTTATTACATAGAATAGAAGCAAGCATAAGTCATACTTTTGGTATCGGGACCCGCGTCGTTGCAGCAATGTCGCTACAGGTTGTGGAAGGACTTTGATTGCGACATGTCATGAAAGCCTTGTGGGAGTTTCTCGAGTGGCACGGGGACGAGCCATTTGATTTGGCCTGCTCCAAGTGCTAGGCTTGGATGACAACGACGTACTTTTGAGTTACAAGAATGAGTGAGCAACACAAGAAGAGTGCAATTGATGACCATAAACGGCTGACACACAACACAGTCTTGATAATCAGCACTAATGCATGATGTACGGAACATTTAGGAGGAGCGCGTTTGGCTAGCAAACATGAATTGAGTGATTTGCAAGGCACTGTTATCTGCAAGAAGGAATGCATGGAATTCGCAAATGAATAAGACTGGTTCAAATACTATCGACAGAAATTTTATTTCTGTTGTCAACTAGTATTAATTAGTTGTGTGGGAGCAGGGGGATATTTCCCTTGCACCATACATCTACATACAGGTTGCGTCTGATGTGGCCTAGTTTTGCGTTCAAAGAACTATCTAGTTGCCTGTTTTTTCAGTGAACGAGTGTGGTGGGGAGGAGAGAGATTAGTGTTAGATGCAGAGCAGTGCGGGCAGTTAGTTGTGTGTCTGACGGTGGGTCGCCGAGAGGAATTAGGCGTGCTGCCATCTGTCGGCAGGTGAGGTAATGAAGCAGCTTGAATGGTGACAGAAATGATGAAAATAGTTATCTAAAGAGTAATATCGACGACATTTGGCAGACACGTATTTCAGCGCTGACAGTTAGTTTGGGGTGTGTGCTTGCATGGCACTGGAAGTCTGTTGACGGTAGAGAAGTAGACAAGACGGAAAGAATTTTCCGCGTTCTCGCGGAGAAGCAATAGAGAAGCAGCCATAAGTATTGAAGTGAGGGCTTTGATCGGCACTCTGGTTTCCCTTCAAAACGAATAAATCTTTCGCCTTTTACTAAAGATTTCCGTGGAGGGGAACATTAAATGAGTCTATAAGGTATTTTTCGTAGTGCTCGGCTATTGCTGAGCCATAATCACAAGTAAAACGTAATGTAATTAGCAAGAGGTAGGTTGTGTTGTGAGAATGAAGGGCGTGGAGTAGCGGATCACGTTGGATCAGGTAGATGCTTTTTTAATTTGAAAATGCAATTGGCCGTTTCGTAGTATAATGAAACAAGTACATTTGCCCTGAAATGGCTTGCAGTGTGTTAGGCGATTGTGTAAAGAGAGAGAGAGAGAGAGAGAGCGCTATTTATTGTCCTGGAAACTCTTGGTGAACCCTTTCCGCATCTCAGTTCTAGATGATTTGAGGGTGTTTACTTGCACTGCAGTTGCACAACAGCATATAAGCCGATATTTGGAAGTGAATGATGAATTGAGAGGCTTTGTAATAAATACTAGTATGTGATTAGTAGATTGTGTTTTGAAACCCAAAATTATTTTTACCGCACAAGTTTGTGATTTGTAGGTATGATGTGAGTGAGATTTGGGCTGTAGATGGTGGTTAGTTGGGCAGGATGAGCATTTCAATTGTTTTCAATAGAGTGGATATTAGTGGCACTGGCTTGTTGCCATAATGTGGCATTGGTTCTTTGTTCATAACAGTGTACTCAGTTTTGTAGAAGATTTAGGTGAGAAAGAGACAGTTGTTGAATATGACATAGATAGCTAGAGATGAATTGAGTAGCAATTTCCTGGTAGTTGTAGTTTGGGTATGATGTGTCTCAGTGAGAGATAAATCTTGAAATGGAAGGGTTGTTCCTAGCTACAGTCTTGGAAACTATGTATCTGCTGTTGACTCCAATGTTTTCAAGATTACTTGTGTTCAAAATTGGCCAGACTTTGCAGTTTCTTCTTCAGTAAATCAGTGGAAGGTGGTGCAGATAATGGTATAAATGTTCAGTGCCTCCTGTGAGTTGTTGATGCTGCTTGTCTTTTAAGTAAAATTGATAGGGGCTCTTGATTGACCCAGCCATAGACAGAGCTGGTGCATACTTGGCTTGAGAAGACTTTGGCCAGTAAATGATGAAATACCAACACATTGCTCACAACAAAGCTCCTTTCCCTGCATTCTAGTTTCCCTCGGGTATAGAGTGACATGATATTGGCAGATAATCACTTTGATCAGGCTGTTTTTTTTTTTTTAATGCTCTTTTACCAGAATCCATTCATAGTGATAACTGTGTTCTCTGGTGGAACACGATGAGAACATTGTGTGAAGTGCACAGAAGTAGCTATTTGAGTGTGTGTGAAAATGTGAGGTAACCACTGTTACTCCTAAATTTCTGTGGAATTAAGTTTTCTGTGTGTGTCTGAAAATCCAAGTGGTTCAAGTTGGTAGTTTATTTGTTGCAAGCGAAAAAAGCTTTTTAGTAAACTGAGGCACTAGCATTAGTTTCCTGTTCACTGTGACAAGGAAGCTAGTATAAAAAGTAGTTTGTGGTTTTGTTTGCAAAGAAGTGCTCATGGGATGTAAGCACTGCTTGAGATTATTCTGAGATGATTTTTTGAGGGGGGGGGGGGGGAGATTGCTAAACATCTAGCATTTTAGTAAGGAGCTTGTCGGAGTAGTCGTAAAATTGTTATTTTATGAGAAATTTCTTTATTCATAGCACATGGCCATCATAGTTGAAGCATAAAGATTGGCATGGTATGCGTAGGTCTGTAAAATGTCCTGACAGTGATGTTCACAGAGACTTGTTGTATACTTTGATTCTTCATCTGTTTAACAGTAGACATAAGAAATGTATTAGTGGAGCAAGTAGCTGTGAAATTACTGGCGTATGATTGATAGTATGGACGTGGCGCTGAGTGTAAGTGTTTGTTTAGCTGTGGGTGTTTTCATAATTGCCATGTGAGGAAAAGCAATACTCGTGATAGGCGAAAAGAGATACAGAGAGAAACACATTTATTGCGAGTATTATATATCAGCAGCTCTTGGGCGGGTATCAAGCTAGACGCAAAGTGAAACGAAAGAGGAAGTATGCATGAAAGTGGCGATATATCGACAAGAGTTTGCACTGTTAGGGTGAGGTGAATAAACTAGTGCGGTGCGAAAATTTTCGAAGAGAGAGGCGGCTTTAAAGAAAGCACAAGAGTTGTATGAACGCCGTCTTGTGTGTTTGTCTTTCAGTGGCTATTTGGCATGTCTGCTTGCGCCATAGGATGCTACTGTATGTGCCCCAGGCCCCCATCTAGCGGCCGGAGGTGCAAGCGGTGTTTACATACAGTCTCGCGTGAGGCAATGGTCTCTCATTTCGGAAGACAAGAAGCACTGGTAGCGCACAAAATAGCTGAGTGAGATCATGGCGGCCAAGTAAGAGTAGAAGTAGGTTCTTTGCAGAATGTCCGAGCTTAAGAAATTCTTCGATAAGTAAATCGCGAAATGTGAAGAGTGTGTCGTATTCTCGTAGGGCGTGTTGACGGTCTCGTGGCATAAGTAGCGAGCGGTGATAGCTTGCTAGCAAGATCATACTTCACAGGATCATTTCTGTAGTATGTCTTCAACTCTCTCTAGTTCAAAGCTGGAGTAGACGTAACCACGATGATGAGTGGTAGCACTGTCCCTGAGCGTGAGGCTTGCGATCGAGATTCATCGCATCTTGGTTGTAATCGATGATCGTTCACCACATTCTGAGGGATGTGGGAAGGGAATAGCGCTTTCCGAGTGGTGGTTTTATTATATAGAATAGAAGCAAGCATAAGTCATACTTTTGGTATCGGGACCCGCGTCGTTGCAGCAATGTCGCTACAGGTTGTGGAAGGACTTTGATTGCGACATGTCATGAAAGCCTTGTGGGAGTTTCTCGAGTGGCACGGGGACGAGCCATTTGATTTGGCCTGCTCCAAGTGCTAGGCTTGGATGACAACGACGTACTTTTGAGTTACAAGAATGAGTGAGCAACACAAGAAGAGTGCAATTGATGACCATAAACGGCTGACACACAACACAGTCTTGATAATCAGCACTAATGCATGATGTACGGAACATTTAGGAGGAGCGCGTTTGGCTAGCAAACATGAATTGAGTGATTTGCAAGGCACTGTTATCTGCAAGAAGGAATGCATGGAATTCGCAAATGAATAAGACTGGTTCAAATACTATCGACAGAAATTTTATTTCTGTTGTCAACTAGTATTAATTAGTTGTGTGGGAGCAGGGGGATATTTCCCTTGCACCATACATCTACATACAGGTTGCGTCTGATGTGGCCTAGTTTTGCGTTCAAAGAACTATCTAGTTGCCTGTTTTTTCAGTGAACGAGTGTGGTGGGGAGGAGAGAGATTAGTGTTAGATGCAGAGCAGTGCGGGCAGTTAGTTGTGTGTCTGACGGTGGGTCGCCGAGAGGAATTAGGCGTGCTGCCATCTGTCGGCAGGTGAGGTAATGAAGCAGCTTGAATGGTGACAGAAATGATGAAAATAGTTATCTAAAGAGTAATATCGACGACATTTGGCAGACACGTATTTCAGCGCTGACAGTTAGTTTGGGGTGTGTGCTTGCATGGCACTGGAAGTCTGTTGACGGTAGAGAAGTAGACAAGACGGAAAGAATTTTCCGCGTTCTCGCGGAGAAGCAATAGAGAAGCAGCCATAAGTATTGAAGTGAGGGCTTTGATCGGCACTCTGGTTTCCCTTCAAAACGAATAAATCTTTCGCCTTTTACTAAAGATTTCCGTGGAGGAGAACATTAAATGAGTCTATAAGGTATTTTTCGTAGTGCTCGGCTATTGCTGAGCCATAATCACAAGTAAAACGTAATGTAATTAGCAAGAGGTAGGTTGTGTTGTGAGAATGAAGGGCGTGGAGTAGCGGATCACGTTGGATCAGGTAGATGCTTTTTTAATTTGAAAATGCAATTGGCCGTTTCGTAGTATAATGAAACAAGTACATTTGCCCTGAAATGGCTTGCAGTGTGTTAGGCGATTGTGTAAAGAGAGAGAGAGAGAGAGCGCTATTTATTGTCCTGGAAACTCTTGGTGAACCCTTTCCGCATCTCAGTTCTAGATGATTTGAGGGTGTTTACTTGCACTGCAGTTGCACAACAGCATATAAGCCGATATTTGGAAGTGAATGATGAATTGAGAGGCTTTGTAATAAATACTAGTATGTGATTAGTAGATTGTGTTTTGAAACCCAAAATTATTTTTACCGCACAAGTTTGTGATTTGTAGGTATGATGTGAGTGAGATTTGGGCTGTAGATGGTGGTTAGTTGGGCAGGATGAGCATTTCAATTGTTTTCAATAGAGTGGATATTAGTGGCACTGGCTTGTTGCCATAATGTGGCATTGGTTCTTTGTTCATAACAGTGTACTCAGTTTTGTAGAAGATTTAGGTGAGAAAGAGACAGTTGTTGAATATGACATAGATAGCTAGAGATGAATTGAGTAGCAATTTCCTGGTAGTTGTAGTTTGGGTATGATGTGTCTCAGTGAGAGATAAATCTTGAAATGGAAGGGTTGTTCCTAGCTACAGTCTTGGAAACTATGTATCTGCTGTTGACTCCAATGTTTTCAAGATTACTTGTGTACAAAATTGGCCAGACTTTGCAGTTTCTTCTTCAGTAAATGAGTGGAAGGTGGTGCAGATAATGGTATAAATGTTCAGTGCCTCCTGTGAGTTGTTGATGCTGCTTGTCTTTTAAGTAAAATTGATAGGGGCTCTTGATTGACCCAGCCATAGACAGAGCTGGTGCATACTTGGCTTGAGAAGACTTTGGCCAGTAAATGATGAAATACCAACACATTGCTCACAACAAAGCTCCTTTCCCTGCATTCTAGTTTCCCTCGGGTATAGAGTGACATGATATTGGCAGATAATCACTTTGATCAGGCTGTTTTTTTTTTTTTTAATGCTCTTTTACCAGAATCCATTCATAGTGATAACTGTGTTCTCTGGTGGAACACGATGAGAACATTGTGTGAAGTGCACAGAAGTAGCTATTTGAGTGTGTGTGAAAATGTGAGGTAACCACTGTTATTCCTAAATTTCTGTGGAATTAAGTTTTCTGTGTGTGTCTGAAAATCCAAGTGGTTCAAGTTGGTAGTTTATTTGTTGCAAGCGAAAAAAGCTTTTTAGTAAACTGAGGCACTAGGATTAGTTTCCTGTTCACTGTGACAAGGAAGCTAGTATAAAAAGTAGTTTGTGGTTTTGTTTGCAAAGAAGTGCTCATGGGATGTAAGCACTGCTTGAGATTATTCTGAGATGATTTATTGAGGGGGGGGGGGGGAGATTGCTAAACATCTAGCATTTTAGTAAGGAGCTTGTCGGAGTAGTCGTAAAATTGTTATTTTATGAGAAATTTCTTTATTCATAGCACATGGCCATCATAGTTGAAGCATAAAGATTGGCATGGTATGCGTAGGTCTGTAAAATGTCCTGACAGTGATGTTCACAGAGACTTGTTGTATACTTTGATTCTTCATCTGTTTAACAGTAGACATAAGAAATGTATTAGTGGAGCAAGTAGCTGTGAAATTACTGGCGTATGATTGATAGTATGGACGTGGCGCTGAGTGTAAGTGTTTGTTTAGCTGTGGGTGTTTTCATAATTGCCATGTGAGGAAAAGCAATACTCGTGATAGGCGAAAAGAGATACAGAGAGAAACACATTTATTGCGAGTATTATATATCAGCAGCTCTTGGGCGGGTATCAAGCTAGACGCAAAGTGAAACGAAAGAGGAAGTATGCATGAAAGTGGCGATATATCGACAAGAGTTTGCACTGTTAGGGTGAGGTGAATAAACTAGTGCGGTGCGAAAATTTTCGAAGAGAGAGGCGGCTTTAAAGAAAGCACAAGAGTCGTATGAACGCCGTCTTGTGTGTTTGTCTTTCAGTGGCTATTTGGCATGTCTGCTTGCGCCATAGGATGCTACTGTATGTGCCCCAGGCCCCCATCTAGCGGCCGGAGGTGCAAGCGGTGTTTACATACAGTCTCGCGTGAGGCAATGGTCTCTCATTTCGGAAGACAAGAAGCACTGGTAGCGCACAAAATAGCTGAGTGAGATCATGGCGGCCAAGTAAGAGTAGAAGTAGGTTCTTTGCAGAATGTCCGAGCTTAAGAAATTCTTCGATAAGTAAATCGCGAAATGTGAAGAGTGTGTCGTATTCTCGTAGGGCGTGTTGACGGTCTCGTGGCATAAGTAGCGAGCGGTGATAGCTTGCTAGCAAGATCATACTTCACAGGATCATTTCTGTAGTATGTCTTCAACTCTCTCTAGTTCAAAGCTGGAGTAGACGTAACCACGATGATGAGTGGTAGCACTGTCCCTGAGCGTGAGGCTTGCGATCGAGATTCATCGCATCTTGGTTGTAATCGATGATCGTTCACCACATTCTGAGGGATGTGGGAAGGGAATAGCGCTTTCCGAGTGGTGGTTTTATTACATAGAATAGAAGCAAGCATAAGTCATACTTTTGGTATCGGGACCCGCGTCGTTGCAGCAATGTCGCTACAGGTTGTGGAAGGACTTTGATTGCGACATGTCATGAAAGCCTTGTGGGAGTTTCTCGAGTGGCACGGGGACGAGCCATTTGATTTGGCCTGCTCCAAGTGCTAGGCTTGGATGACAACGACGTACTTTTGAGTTACAAGAATGAGTGAGCAACACAAGAAGAGTGCAATTGATGACCATAAACGGCTGACACACAACACAGTCTTGATAATCAGCACTAATGCATGATGTACGGAACATTTAGGAGGAGCGCGTTTGGCTAGCAAACATGAATTGAGTGATTTGCAAGGCACTGTTATCTGCAAGAAGGAATGCATGGAATTCGCAAATGAATAAGACTGGTTCAAATACTATCGACAGAAATTTTATTTCTGTTGTCAACTAGTATTAATTAGTTGTGTGGGAGCAGGGGGATATTTCCCTTGCACCATACATCTACATACAGGTTGCGTCTGATGTGGCCTAGTTTTGCGTTCAAAGAACTATCTAGTTGCCTGTTTTTTCAGTGAACGAGTGTGGTGGGGAGGAGAGAGATTAGTGTTAGATGCAGAGCAGTGCGGGCAGTTAGTTGTGTGTCTGACGGTGGGTCGCCGAGAGGAATTAGGCGTGCTGCCATCTGTCGGCAGGTGAGGTAATGAAGCAGCTTGAATGGTGACAGCAATGATGAAAATAGTTATCTAAAGAGTAATATCGACGACATTTGGCAGACACGTATTTCAGCGCTGACAGTTAGTTTGGGGTGTGTGCTTGCATGGCACTGGAAGTCTGTTGACGGTAGAGAAGTAGACAAGACGGAAAGAATTTTCCGCGTTCTCGCGGAGAAGCAATAGAGAAGCAGCCATAAGTATTGAAGTGAGGGCTTTGATCGGCACTCTGGTTTCCCTTCAAAACGAATAAATCTTTCGCCTTTTACTAAAGATTTCCGTGGAGGGGAACATTAAATGAGTCTATAAGGCATTTTTCGTAGTGCTCGGCTATTGCTGAGCCATAATCACAAGTAAAACGTAATGTAATTAGCAAGAGGTAGGTTGTGTTGTGAGAATGAAGGGCGTGGAGTAGCGGATCACGTTGGATCAGGTAGATGCTTTTTTAATTTGAAAACGCAATTGGCCGTTTCGTAGTATAATGAAACAAGTACATTTGCCCTGAAATGGCTTGCAGTGTGTTAGGCGATTGTGTAAAGAGAGAGAGAGAGAGAGCGCTATTTATTGTCCTGGAAACTCTTGGTGAACCCTTTCCGCATCTCAGTTCTAGATGATTTGAGGGTGTTTACTTGCGCTGCAGTTGTACAACAGCATATAAGCCGATATTTGGAAGTGAATGATGAATTGAGAGGCTTTGTAATAAATACTAGTATGTGATTAGTAGATTGTGTTTTGAAACCCAAAATTATTTTTACCGCACAAGTTTGTGATTTGTAGGTATGATGTGAGTGAGATTTGGGCTGTAGATGGTGGTTAGTTGGGCAGGATGAGCATTTCAATTGTTTTCAATAGAGTGGATATTAGTGGCACTGGCTTGTTGCCATAATGTGGCATTGGTTCTTTGTTCATAACAGTGTACTCAGTTTTGTAGAATATTTAGGTGAGAAAGAGACAGTTGTTGAATATGACATAGATAGCTAGAGATGAATTGAGTAGCAATTTCCTGGTAGTTGTAGTTTGGGTATGATGTGTCTCAGTGAGAGATAAATCTTGAAATGGAAGGGTTGTTCCTAGCTACAGTCTTGGAAACTATGTATCTGCTGTTGACTCCAATGTTTTCAAGATTACTTGTGTACAAAATTGGCCAGACTTTGCAGTTTCTTCTTCAGTAAATCAGTGGAAGGTGGTGCAGATAATGGTATAAATGTTCAGTGCCTCCTGTGAGTTGTTGATGCTGCTTGTCTTTGAAGTAAAATTGATAGGGGCTCTTGATTGACCCAGCCATAGACAGAGCTGGTGCATACTTGGCTTGAGAAGACTTTGGCCAGTAAATGATGAAATACCAACACATTGCTCACAACAAAGCTCCTTTCCCTGCATTCTAGTTTCCCTCGGGTATAGAGTGACATGATATTGGCAGATAATCACTTTGATCAGGCTGTTTTTTTTTTTTTTTTTTTTTTTTTTAATGCTCTTTTACCAGAATCCATTCATAGTGATAACTGTGTTCTCTGGTGGAACACGATGAGAACATTGTGTGAAGTGCACAGAAGTAGCTATTTGAGTGTGTGTGAAAATGTGAGGTAACCACTGTTACTCCTAAATTTCTGTGGAATTAAGTTTTCTGTGTGTGTCTGAAAATCCAAGTGGTTCAAGTTGGTAGTTTATTTGTTGCAAGCGAAAAAAGCTTTTTAGTAAACTGAGGCACTAGGATTAGTTTCCTGTTCACTGTGACAAGGAAGCTAGTATAAAAAGTAGTTTGTGGTTTTGTTTGCAAAGAAGTGCTCATGGGATGTAAGCACTGCTTGAGATTATTCTGAGATGATTTATTGAGGGGGGGGGGGGGAGATTGCTAAACATCTAGCATTTTAGTAAGGAGCTTGTCGGAGTAGTCGTAAAATTGTTATTTTATGAGAAATTTCTTTATTCATAGCACATGGCCATCATAGTTGAAGCATAAAGATTGGCATGGTATGCGTAGGTCTGTAAAATGTCCTGACAGTGATGTTCACAGAGACTTGTTGTATACTTTGATTCTTCATCTGTTTAACAGTAGACATAAGAAATGTATTAGTGGAGCAAGTAGCTGTGAAATTACTGGCGTATGATTGATAGTATGGACGTGGCGCTGAGTGTAAGTGTTTGTTTAGCTGTGGGTGTTTTCATAATTGCCATGTGAGGAAAAGCAATACTCGTGATAGGCGAAAAGAGATACAGAGAGAAACACATTTATTGCGAGTATTATATATCAGCAGCTCTTGGGCGGGTATCAAGCTAGACGCAAAGTGAAACGAAAGAGGAAGTATGCATGAAAGTGGCGATATATCGACAAGAGTTTGCACTGTTAGGGTGAGGTGAATAAACTAGTGCGGTGCGAAAATTTTCGAAGAGAGAGGCGGCTTTAAAGAAAGCACAAGAGTCGTATGAACGCCGTCTTGTGTGTTTGTCTTTCAGTGGCTATTTGGCATGTCTGCTTGCGCCATAGGATGCTACTGTATGTGCCCCAGGCCCCCATCTAGGGGCCGGAGGTGCAAGCGGTGTTTACATACAGTCTCGCGTGAGGCAATGGTCTCTCATTTCGGAAGACAAGAAGCACTGGTAGCGCACAAAATAGCTGAGTGAGATCATGGCGGCCAAGTAAGAGTAGAAGTAGGTTCTTTGCAGAATGTCCGAGCTTAAGAAATTCTTCGATAAGTAAATCGCGAAATGTGAAGAGTGTGTCGTATTCTCGTAGGGCGTGTTGACGGTCTCGTGGCATAAGTAGCGAGCGGTGATAGCTTGCTAGCAAGATCATACTTCACAGGATCATTTCTGTAGTATGTCTTCAACTCTCTCTAGTTCAAAGCTGGAGTAGACGTAACCACGATGATGAGTGGTAGCACTGTCCCTGAGCGTGAGGCTTGCGATCGAGATTCATCGCATCTTGGTTGTAATCGATGATCGTTCACCACATTCTGAGGGATGTGGGAAGGGAATAGCGCTTTCCGAGTGGTGGTTTTATTATATAGAATAGAAGCAAGCATAAGTCATACTTTTGGTATCGGGACCCGCGTCGTTGCAGCAATGTCGCTACAGGTTGTGGAAGGACTTTGATTGCGACATGTCATGAAAGCCTTGTGGGAGTTTCTCGAGTGGCACGGGGACGAGCCATTTGATTTGGCCTGCTCCAAGTGCTAGGCTTGGATGACAACGACGTACTTTTGAGTTACAAGAATGAGTGAGCAACACAAGAAGAGTGCAATTGATGACCATAAACGGCTGACACACAACACAGTCTTGATAATCAGCACTAATGCATGATGTACGGAACATTTAGGAGGAGCGCGTTTGGCTAGCAAACATGAATTGAGTGATTTGCAAGGCACTGTTATCTGCAAGAAGGAATGCATGGAATTCGCAAATGAATAAGACTGGTTCAAATACTATCGACAGAAATTTTATTTCTGTTGTCAACTAGTATTAATTAGTTGTGTGGGAGCAGGGGGATATTTCCCTTGCACCATACATCTACATACAGGTTGCGTCTGATGTGGCCTAGTTTTGCGTTCAAAGAACTATCTAGTTGCCTGTTTTTTCAGTGAACGAGTGTGGTGGGGAGGAGAGAGATTAGTGTTAGATGCAGAGCAGTGCGGGCAGTTAGTTGTGTGTCTGACGGTGGGTCGCCGAGAGGAATTAGGCGTGCTGCCATCTGTCGGCAGGTGAGGTAATGAAGCAGCTTGAATGGTGACAGAAATGATGAAAATAGTTATCTAAAGAGTAATATCGACGACATTTGGCAGACACGTATTTCAGCGCTGACAGTTAGTTTGGGGTGTGTGCTTGCATGGCACTGGAAGTCTGTTGACGGTAGAGAAGTAGACAAGACGGAAAGAATTTTCCGCGTTCTCGCGGAGAAGCAATAGAGAAGCAGCCATAAGTATTGAAGTGAGGGCTTTGATCGGCACTCTGGTTTCCCTTCAAAACGAATAAATCTTTCGCCTTTTACTAAAGATTTCCGTGGAGGGGAACATTAAATGAGTCTATAAGGTATTTTTCGTAGTGCTCGGCTATTGCTGAGCCATAATCACAAGTAAAACGTAATGTAATTAGCAAGAGGTAGGTTGTGTTGTGAGAATGAAGGGCGTGGAGTAGCGGATCACGTTGGATCAGGTAGATGCTTTTTTAATTTGAAAATGCAATTGGCCGTTTCGTAGTATAATGAAACAAGTACATTTGCCCTGAAATGGCTTGCAGTGTGTTAGGCGATTGTGTAAAGAGAGAGAGAGAGAGCGCTATTTATTGTCCTGGAAACTCTTGGTGAACCCTTTCCGCATCTCAGTTCTAGATGATTTGAGGGTGTTTACTTGCACTGCAGTTGCACAACAGCATATAAGCCGATATTTGGAAGTGAATGATGAATTGAGAGGCTTTGTAATAAATACTAGTATGTGATTAGTAGATTGTGTTTTGAAACCCAAAATTATTTTTACCGCACAAGTTTGTGATTTGTAGGTATGATGTGAGTGAGATTTGGGCTGTAGATGGTGGTTAGTTGGGCAGGATGAGCATTTCAATTGTTTTCAATAGAGTGGATATTAGTGGCACTGGCTTGTTGCCATAATGTGGCATTGGTTCTTTGTTCATAACAGTGTACTCAGTTTTGTAGAATATTTAGGTGAGAAAGAGACAGTTGTTGAATATGACATAGATAGCTAGAGATGAATTGAGTAGCAATTTCCTGGTAGTTGTAGTTTGGGTATGATGTGTCTCAGTGAGAGATAAATCTTGAAATGGAAGGGTTGTTCCTAGCTACAGTCTTGGAAACTATGTATCTGCTGTTGACTCCAATGTTTTCAAGATTACTTGTGTACAAAATTGGCCAGACTTTGCAGTTTCTTCTTCAGTAAATGAGTGGAAGGTGGTGCAGATAATGGTATAAATGTTCAGTGCCTCCTGTGAGTTGTTGATGCTGCTTGTCTTTTAAGTAAAATTGATAGGGGCTCTTGATTGACCCAGCCATAGACAGAGCTGGTGCATACTTGGCTTGAGAAGACTTTGGCCAGTAAATGATGAAATACCAACACATTGCTCACAACAAAGCTCCTTTCCCTGCATTCTAGTTTCCCTCGGGTATAGAGTGACATGATATTGGCAGATAATCACTTTGATCAGGCTGTTTGTTTTTTTTTTAATGCTCTTTTACCAGAATCCATTCATAGTGATAACTGTGTTCTCTGGTGGAACACGATGAGAACATTGTGTGAAGTGCACAGAAGTAGCTATTTGAGTGTGTGTGAAAATGTGAGGTAACCACTGTTACTCCTAAATTTCTGTGGAATTAAGTTTTCTGTGTGTGTCTGAAAATCCAAGTGGTTCAAGTTGGTAGTTTATTTGTTGCAAGCGAAAAAAGCTTTTTAGTAAACTGAGGCACTAGCATTAGTTTCCTGTTCACTGTGACAAGGAAGCTAGTATAAAAAGTAGTTTGTGGTTTTGTTTGCAAAGAAGTGCTCATGGGATGTAAGCACTGCTTGAGATTATTCTGAGATGATTTTTTGAGGGGGGGGGGGGGGAGATTGCTAAACATCTAGCATTTTAGTAAGGAGCTTGTCGGAGTAGTCGTAAAATTGTTATTTTATGAGAAATTTCTTTATTCATAGCACATGGCCATCATAGTTGAAGCATAAAGATTGGCATGGTATGCGTAGGTCTGTAAAATGTCCTGACAGTGATGTTCACAGAGACTTGTTGTATACTTTGATTCTTCATCTGTTTAACAGTAGACATAAGAAATGTATTAGTGGAGCAAGTAGCTGTGAAATTACTGGCGTATGATTGATAGTATGGACGTGGCGCTGAGTGTAAGTGTTTGTTTAGCTGTGGGTGTTTTCATAATTGCCATGTGAGGAAAAGCAATACTCGTGATAGGCGAAAAGAGATACAGAGAGAAACACATTTATTGCGAGTATTATATATCAGCAGCTCTTGGGCGGGTATCAAGCTAGACGCAAAGTGAAACGAAAGAGGAAGTATGCATGAAAGTGGCGATATGTCGACAAGAGTTTGCACTGTTAGGGTGAGGTGAATAAACTAGTGCGGTGCGAAAATTTTCGAAGAGAGAGGCGGCTTTAAAGAAAGCACAAGAGTCGTATGAACGCCGTCTTGTGTGTTTGTCTTTCAGTGGCTATTTGGCATGTCTGCTTGCGCCATAGGATGCTACTGTATGTGCCCCAGGCCCCCATCTAGCGGCCGGAGGTGCAAGCGGTGTTTACATACAGTCTCGCGTGAGGCAATGGTCTCTCATTTCGGAAGACAAGAAGCACTGGTAGCGCACAAAATAGCTGAGTGAGATCATGGCGGCCAAGTAAGAGTAGAAGTAGGTTCTTTGCAGAATGTCCGAGCTTAAGAAATTCTTCGATAAGTAAATCGCGAAATGTGAAGAGTGTGTCGTATTCTCGTAGGGCGTGTTGACGGTCTCGTGGCATAAGTAGCGAGCGGTGATAGCTTGCTAGCAAGATCATACTTCACAGGATCATTTCTGTAGTATGTCTTCAACTCTCTCTAGTTCAAAGCTGGAGTAGACGTAACCACGATGATGAGTGGTAGCACTGTCCCTGAGCGTGAGGCTTGCGATCGAGATTCATCGCATCTTGGTTGTAATCGATGATCGTTCACCACATTCTGAGGGATGTGGGAAGGGAATAGCGCTTTCCGAGTGGTGGTTTTATTATATAGAATAGAAGCAAGCATAAGTCATACTTTTGGTATCGGGACCCGCGTCGTTGCAGCAATGTCGCTACAGGTTGTGGAAGGACTTTGATTGCGACATGTCATGAAAGCCTTGTGGGAGTTTCTCGAGTGGCACGGGGACGAGCCATTTGATTTGGCCTGCTCCAAGTGCTAGGCTTGGATGACAACGACGTACTTTTGAGTTACAAGAATGAGTGAGCAACACAAGAAGAGTGCAATTGATGACCATAAACGGCTGACACACAACACAGTCTTGATAATCAGCACTAATGCATGATGTACGGAACATTTAGGAGGAGCGCGTTTGGCTAGCAAACATGAATTGAGTGATTTGCAAGGCACTGTTATCTGCAAGAAGGAATGCATGGAATTCGCAAATGAATAAGACTGGTTCAAATACTATCGACAGAAATTTTATTTCTGTTGTCAACTAGTATTAATTAGTTGTGTGGGAGCAGGGGGATATTTCCCTTGCACCATACATCTACATACAGGTTGCGTCTGATGTGGCCTAGTTTTGCGTTCAAAGAACTATCTAGTTGCCTGTTTTTTCAGTGAACGAGTGTGGTGGGGAGGAGAGAGATTAGTGTTAGATGCAGAGCAGTGCGGGCAGTTAGTTGTGTGTCTGACGGTGGGTCGCCGAGAGGAATTAGGCGTGCTGCCATCTGTCGGCAGGTGAGGTAATGAAGCAGCTTGAATGGTGACAGAAATGATGAAAATAGTTATCTAAAGAGTAATATCGACGACATTTGGCAGACACGTATTTCAGCGCTGACAGTTAGTTTGGGGTGTGTGCTTGCATGGCACTGAAAGTCTGTTGACGGTAGAGAAGTAGACAAGACGGAAAGAATTTTCCGCGTTCTCGCGGAGAAGCAATAGAGAAGCAGCCATAAGTATTGAAGTGAGGGCTTTGATCGGCACTCTGGTTTCCCTTCAAAACGAATAAATTTTTCGCCTTTTACTAAAGATTTCCGTGGAGGGGAACATTGAATGAGTCTATAAGGTATTTTTCGTAGTGCTCGGCTATTGCTGAGCCATAATCACAAGTAAAACGTAATGTAATTAGCAAGAGGTAGGTTGTGTTGTGAGAATGAAGGGCGTGGAGTAGCGGATCACGTTGGATCAGGTAGATGCTTTTTTAATTTGAAAATGCAATTGGCCGTTTCGTAGTATAATGAAACAAGTACATTTGCCCTGAAATGGCTTGCAGTGTGTTAGGCGATTGTGTAAAGAGAGAGAGAGAGCGCTATTTATTGTCCTGGAAACTCTTGGTGAACCCTTTCCGCATCTCAGTTCTAGATGATTTGAGGGTGTTTACTTGCACTGCAGTTGCACAACAGCATATAAGCCGATATTTGGAAGTGAATGATGAATTGAGAGGCTTTGTAATAAATACTAGTATGTGATTAGTAGATTGTGTTTTGAAACCCAAAATTATTTTTACCGCACAAGTTTGTGATTTGTAGGTATGATGTGAGTGAGATTTGGGCTGTAGATGGTGGTTAGTTGGGCAGGATGAGCATTTCAGTTGTTTTCAATAGAGTGGATATTAGTGGCACTGGCTTGTTGCCATAATGTGGCATTGGTTCTTTGTTCATAACAGTGTACTCAGTTTTGTAGAATATTTAGGTGAGAAAGAGACAGTTGTTGAATATGACATAGATAGCTAGAGATGAATTGAGTAGCAATATCCTGGTAGTTGTAGTTTGGGTATGATGTGTCTCAGTGAGAGATAAATCTTGAAATGGAAGGGTTGTTCCTAGCTACAGTCTTGGAAACTATGTATCTGCTGTTGACTCCAATGTTTTCAAGATTACTTGTGTACAAAATTGGCCAGACTTTGCAGTTTCTTCTTCAGTAAATGAGTGGAAGGTGGTGCAGATAATGGTATAAATGTTCAGTGCCTCCTGTGAGTTGTTGATGCTGCTTGTCTTTTAAGTAAAATTGATAGGGGCTCTTGATTGACCGAGCCATAGACAGAGCTGGTGCATACTTGGCTTGAGAAGACTTTGGCCAGTAAATGATGAAATACCAACACATTGCTCACAACAAAGCTCCTTTCCCTGCATTCTAGTTTCCCTCGGGTATAGAGTGACATGATATTGGCAGATAATCACTTTGATCAGGCTGTTTGTTTTTTTTTTAATGCTCTTTTACCAGAATCCATTCATAGTGATAACTGTGTTCTCTGGTGGAACACGATGAGAACATTGTGTGAAGTGCACAGAAGTAGCTATTTGAGTGTGTGTGAAAATGTGAGGTAACCACTGTTACTCCTAAATTTCTGTGGAATTAAGTTTTCTGTGTGTGTCTGAAAATCCAAGTGGTTCAAGTTGGTAGTTTATTTGTTGCAAGCGAAAAAAGCTTTTTAGTAAACTGAGGCACTAGCATTAGTTTCCTGTTCACTGTGACAAGGAAGCTAGTATAAAAAGTAGTTTGTGGTTTTGTTTGCAAAGAAGTGCTCATGGGATGTAAGCACTGCTTGAGATTATTCTGAGATGATTTATTGAGGGGGGGGGGAGATTGCTAAACATCTAGCATTTTAGTAAGGAGCTTGTCGGAGTAGTCGTAAAATTGTTATTTTATGAGAAATTTCTTTATTCATAGCACATGGCCATCATAGTTGAAGCATAAAGATTGGCATGGTATGCGTAGGTCTGTAAAATGTCCTGACAGTGATGTTCACAGAGACTTGTTGTATACTTTGATTCTTCATCTGTTTAACAGTAGACATAAGAAATGTATTAGTGGAGCAAGTAGCTGTGAAATTACTGGCGTATGATTGATAGTATGGACGTGGCGCTGAGTGTAAGTGTTTGTTTAGCTGTGGGTGTTTTCATAATTGCCATGTGAGGAAAAGCAATACTCGTGATAGGCGAAAAGAGATACAGAGAGAAACACATTTATTGCGAGTATTATATATCAGCAGCTCTTGGGCGGGTATCAAGCTAGACGCAAAGTGAAACGAAAGAGGAAGTATGCATGAAAGTGGCGATATGTCGACAAGAGTTTGCACTGTTAGGGTGAGGTGAATAAACTAGTGCGGTGCGAAAATTTTCGAAGAGAGAGGCGGCTTTAAAGAAAGCACAAGAGTCGTATGAACGCCGTCTTGTGTGTTTGTCTTTCAGTGGCTATTTGGCATGTCTGCTTGCGCCATAGGATGCTACTGTATGTGCCCCAGGCCCCCATCTAGCGGCCGGAGGTGCAAGCGGTGTTTACATACAGTCTCGCGTGAGGCAATGGTCTCTCATTTCGGAAGACAAGAAGCACTGGTAGCGCACAAAATAGCAGAGTGAGATCATGGCGGCCAAGTAAGAGTAGAAGTAGGTTCTTTGCAGAATGTCCGAGCTTAAGAAATTCTTCGATAAGTAAATCGCGAAATGTGAAGAGTGTGTCGTATTCTCGTAGGGCGTGTTGACGGTCTCGTGGCATAAGTAGCGAGCGGTGATAGCTTGCTAGCAAGATCATACTTCACAGGATCATTTCTGTAGTATGTCTTCAACTCTCTCTAGTTCAAAGCTGGAGTAGACGTAACCACGATGATGAGTGGTAGCACTGTCCCTGAGCGTGAGGCTTGCGATCGAGATTCATCGCATCTTGGTTGTAATCGATGATCGTTCACCACATTCTGAGGGATGTGGGAAGGGAATAGCGCTTTCCGAGTGGTGGTTTTATTATATAGAATAGAAGCAAGCATAAGTCATACTTTTGGTATCGGGACCCGCGTCGTTGCAGCAATGTCGCTACAGGTTGTGGAAGGACTTTGATTGCGACATGTCATGAAAGCCTTGTGGGAGTTTCTCGAGTGGCACGGGGACGAGCCATTTGATTTGGCCTGCTCCAAGTGCTAGGCTTGGATGACAACGACGTACTTTTGAGTTACAAGAATGAGTGAGCAACACAAGAAGAGTGCAATTGATGACCATAAACGGCTGACACACAACACAGTCTTGATAATCAGCACTAATGCATGATGTACGGAACATTTAGGAGGAGCGCGTTTGGCTAGCAAACATGAATTGAGTGATTTGCAAGGCACTGTTATCTGCAAGAAGGAATGCATGGAATTCGCAAATGAATAAGACTGGTTCAAATACTATCGACAGAAATTTTATTTCTGTTGTCAACTAGTATTAATTAGTTGTGTGGGAGCAGGGGGATATTTCCCTTGCACCATACATCTACATACAGGTTGCGTCTGATGTGGCCTAGTTTTGCGTTCAAAGAACTATCTAGTTGCCTGTTTTTTCAGTGAACGAGTGTGGTGGGGAGGAGAGAGATTAGTGTTAGATGCAGAGCAGTGCGGGCAGTTAGTTGTGTGTCTGACGGTGGGTCGCCGAGAGGAATTAGGCGTGCTGCCATCTGTCGGCAGGTGAGGTAATGAAGCAGCTTGAATGGTGACAGAAATGATGAAAATAGTCATCTAAAGAGTAATATCGACGACATTTGGCAGACACGTATTTCAGCGCTGACAGTTAGTTTGGGGTGTGTGCTTGCATGGCACTGAAAGTCTGTTGACGGTAGAGAAGTAGACAAGACGGAAAGAATTTTCCGCGTTCTCGCGGAGAAGCAATAGAGAAGCAGCCATAAGTATTGAAGTGAGGGCTTTGATCGGCACTCTGGTTTCCCTTCAAAACGAATAAATCTTTCGCCTTTTACTAAAGATTTCCGTGGAGGGGAACATTAAATGAGTCTATAAGGTATTTTTCGTAGTGCTCGGCTATTGCTGAGCCATAATCACAAGTAAAACGTAATGTAATTAGCAAGAGGTAGGTTGTGTTGTGAGAATGAAGGGCGTGGAGTAGCGGATCACGTTGGATCAGGTAGATGCTTTTTTAATTTGAAAATGCAATTGGCCGTTTCGTAGTATAATGAAACAAGTACATTTGCCCTGAAATGGCTTGCAGTGTGTTAGGCGATTGTGTAAAGAGAGAGAGAGAGAGCGCTATTTATTGTCCTGGAAACTCTTGGTGAACCCTTTCCGCATCTCAGTTCTAGATGATTTGAGGGTGTTTACTTGCACTGCAGTTGCACAACAGCATATAAGCCGATATTTGGAAGTGAATGATGAATTGAGAGGCTTTGTAATAAATACTAGTATGTGATTAGTAGATTGTGTTTTGAAACCCAAAATTATTTTTACCGCACAAGTTTGTGATTTGTAGGTATGATGTGAGTGAGATTTGGGCTGTAGATGGTGGTTAGTTGGGCAGGATGAGCATTTCAATTGTTTTCAATAGAGTGGATATTAGTGGCACTGGCTTGTTGCCATAATGTGGCATTGGTTCTTTGTTCATAACAGTGTACTCAGTTTTGTAGAAGATTTAGGTGAGAAAGAGACAGTTGTTGAATATGACATAGATAGCTAGAGATGAATTGAGTAGCAATTTCCTGGTAGTTGTAGTTTGGGTATGATGTGTCTCAGTGAGAGATAAATCTTGAAATGGAAGGGTTGTTCCTAGCTACAGTCTTGGAAACTATGTATCTGCTGTTGACTCCAATGTTTTCAAGATTACTTGTGTACAAAATTGGCCAGACTTTGCAGTTTCTTCTTCAGTAAATGAGTGGAAGGTGGTGCAGATAATGGTATAAATGTTCAGTGCCTCCTGTGAGTTGTTGATGCTGCTTGTCTTTTAAGTAAAATTGATAGGGGCTCTTGATTGACCCAGCCATAGACAGAGCTGGTGCATACTTGGCTTGAGAAGACTTTGGCCAGTAAATGATGAAATACCAACACATTGCTCACAACAAAGCTCCTTTCCCTGCATTCTAGTTTCCCTCGGGTATAGAGTGACATGATATTGGCAGATAATCACTTTGATCAGGCTGTTTGTTTTTTTTTTAATGCTCTTTTACCAGAATCCATTCATAGTGATAACTGTGTTCTCTGGTGGAACACGATGAGAACATTGTGTGAAGAGCACAGAAGTAGCTATTTGAGTGTGTGTGAAAATGTGAGGTAACCACTGTTACTCCTAAATTTCTGTGGAATTAAGTTTTCTGTGTGTGTCTGAAAATCCAAGTGGTTCAAGTTGGTAGTTTATTTGTTGCAAGCGAAAAAAGCTTTTTAGTAAACTGAGGCACTAGCATTAGTTTCCTGTTCACTGTGACAAGGAAGCTAGTATAAAAAGTAGTTTGTGGTTTTGTTTGCAAAGAAGTGCTCATGGGATGTAAGCACTGCTTGAGATTATTCTGAGATGATTTATTGAGGGGGGGGGGGAGATTGCTAAACATCTAGCATTTTAGTAAGGAGCTTGTCGGAGTAGTCGTAAAATTGTTATTTTATGAGAAATTTCTTTATTCATAGCACATGGCCATCATAGTTGAAGCATAAAGATTGGCATGGTATGCGTAGGTCTGTAAAATGTCCTGACAGTGATGTTCACAGAGACTTGTTGTATACTTTGATTCTTCATCTGTTTAACAGTAGACATAAGAAATGTATTAGTGGAGCAAGTAGCTGTGAAATTACTGGCGTATGATTGATAGTATGGACGTGGCGCTGAGTGTAAGTGTTTGTTTAGCTGTGGGTGTTTTCATAATTGCCATGTGAGGAAAAGCAATACTCGTGATAGGCGAAAAGAGATACAGAGAGAAACACATTTATTGCGAGTATTATATATCAGCAGCTCTTGGGCGGGTATCAAGCTAGACGCAAAGTGAAACGAAAGAGGAAGTATGCATGAAAGTGGCGATATGTCGACAAGAGTTTGCACTGTTAGGGTGAGGTGAATAAACTAGTGCGGTGCGAAAATTTTCGAAGAGAGAGGCGGCTTTAAAGAAAGCACAAGAGTCGTATGAACGCCGTCTTGTGTGTTTGTCTTTCAGTGGCTATTTGGCATGTCTGCTTGCGCCATAGGATGCTACTGTATGTGCCCCAGGCCCCCATCTAGCGGCCGGAGGTGCAAGCGGTGTTTACATACAGTCTCGCGTGAGGCAATGGTCTCTCATTTCGGAAGACAAGAAGCACTGGTAGCGCACAAAATAGCTGAGTGAGATCATGGCGGCCAAGTAAGAGTAGAAGTAGGTTCTTTGCAGAATGTCCGAGCTTAAGAAATTCTTCGATAAGTAAATCGCGAAATGTGAAGAGTGTGTCGTATTCTCGTAGGGCGTGTTGACGGTCTCGTGGCATAAGTAGCGAGCGGTGATAGCTTGCTAGCAAGATCATACTTCACAGGATCATTTCTGTAGGATGTCTTCAACTCTCTCTAGTTCAAAGCTGGAGTAGACGTAACCACGATGATGAGTGGTAGCACTGTCCCTGAGCGTGAGGCTTGCGATCGAGATTCATCGCATCTTGGTTGTAATCGATGATCGTTCACCACATTCTGAGGGATGTGGGAAGGGAATAGCGCTTTCCGAGTGGTGGTTTTATTATATAGAATAGAAGCAAGCATAAGTCATACTTTTGGTATCGGGACCCGCGTCGTTGCAGCAATGTCGCTACAGGTTGTGGAAGGACTTTGATTGCGACATGTCATGAAAGCCTTGTGGGAGTTTCTCGAGTGGCACGGGGACGAGCCATTTGATTTGGCCTGCTCCAAGTGCTAGGCTTGGATGACAACGACGTACTTTTGAGTTACAAGAATGAGTGAGCAACACAAGAAGAGTGCAATTGATGACCATAAACGGCTGACACACAACACAGTCTTGATAATCAGCACTAATGCATGATGTACGGAACATTTAGGAGGAGCGCGTTTGGCTAGCAAACATGAATTGAGTGATTTGCAAGGCACTGTTATCTGCAAGAAGGAATGCATGGAATTCGCAAATGAATAAGACTGGTTCAAATACTATCGACAGAAATTTTATTTCTGTTGTCAACTAGTATTAATTAGTTGTGTGGGAGCAGGGGGATATTTCCCTTGCACCATACATCTACATACAGGTTGCTTCTGATGTGGCCTAGTTTTGCGTTCAAAGAACTATCTAGTTGCCTGTTTTTTCAGTGAACGAGTGTGGTGGGGAGGAGAGAGATTAGTGTTAGATGCAGAGCAGTGCGGGCAGTTAGTTGTGTGTCTGACGGTGGGTCGCCGAGAGGAATTAGGCGTGCTGCCATCTGTCGGCAGGTGAGGTAATGAAGCAGCTTGAATGGTGACAGAAATGATGAAAATAGTTATCTAAAGAGTAATATCGACGACATTTGGCAGACACGTATTTCAGCGCTGACAGTTAGTTTGGGGTGTGTGCTTGCATGGCACTGGAAGTCTGTTGACGGTAGAGAAGTAGACAAGACGGAAAGAATTTTCCGCGTTCTCGCGGAGAAGCAATAGAGAAGCAGCCATAAGTATTGAAGTGAGGGCTTTGATCGGCACTCTGGTTTCCCTTCAAAACGAATAAATCTTTCGCCTTTTACTAAAGATTTCCGTGGAGGGGAACATTAAATGAGTCTATAAGGTATTTTTCGTAGTGCTCGGCTATTGCTGAGCCATAATCACAAGTAAAACGTAATGTAATTAGCAAGAGGTAGGTTGTGTTGTGAGAATGAAGGGCGTGGAGTAGCGGATCACGTTGGATCAGGTAGATGCTTTTTTAATTTGAAAATGCAATTGGCCGTTTCGTAGTATAATGAAACAAGTACATTTGCCCTGAAATGGCTTGCAGTGTGTTAGGCGATTGTGTAAAGAGAGAGAGAGAGAGAGAGAGCGCTATTTATTGTCCTGGAAACTCTTGGTGAACCCTTTCCGCATCTCAGTTCTAGATGATTTGAGGGTGTTTACTTGCACTGCAGTTGCACAACAGCATATAAGCCGATATTTGGAAGTGAATGATGAATTGAGAGGCTTTGTAATAAATACTAGTATGTGATTAGTAGATTGTGTTTTGAAACCCAAAATTATTTTTACCGCACAAGTTTGTGATTTGTAGGTATGATGTGAGTGAGATTTGGGCTGTAGATGGTGGTTAGTTGGGCAGGATGAGCATTTCAATTGTTTTCAATAGAGTGGATATTAGTGGCACTGGCTTGTTGCCATAATGTGGCATTGGTTCTTTGTTCATAACAGTGTACTCAGTTTTGTAGAAGATTTAGGTGAGAAAGAGACAGTTGTTGAATATGACATAGATAGCTAGAGATGAATTGAGTAGCAATTTCCTGGTAGTTGTAGTTTGGGTATGATGTGTCTCAGTGAGAGATAAATCTTGAAATGGAAGGGTTGTTCCTAGCTACAGTCTTGGAAACTATGTATCTGCTGTTGACTCCAATGTTTTCAAGATTACTTGTGTACAAAATTGGCCAGACTTTGCAGTTTCTTCTTCAGTAAATCAGTGGAAGGTGGTGCAGATAATGGTATAAATGTTCAGTGCCTCCTGTGAGTTGTTGATGCTGCTTGTCTTTTAAGTAAAATTGATAGGGGCTCTTGATTGACCCAGCCATAGACAGAGCTGGTGCATACTTGGCTTGAGAAGACTTTGGCCAGTAAATGATGAAATACCAACACATTGCTCACAACAAAGCTCCTTTCCCTGCATTCTAGTTTCCCTCGGGTATAGAGTGACATGATATTGGCAGATAATCACTTTGATCAGGCTGTTTTTTTTTTTTTAATGCTCTTTTACCAGAATCCATTCATAGTGATAACTGTGTTCTCTGGTGGAACACGATGAGAACATTGTGTGAAGTGCACAGAAGTAGCTATTTGAGTGTGTGTGAAAATGTGAGGTAACCACTGTTACTCCTAAATTTCTGTGGAATTAAGTTTTCTGTGTGTGTCTGAAAATCCAAGTGGTTCAAGTTGGTAGTTTATTTGTTGCAAGCGAAAAAAGCTTTTTAGTAAACTGAGGCACTAGCATTAGTTTCCTGTTCACTGTGACAAGGAAGCTAGTATAAAAAGTAGTTTGTGGTTTTGTTTGCAAAGAAGTGCTCATGGGATGTAAGCACTGCTTGAGATTATTCTGAGATGATTTTTTGAGGGGGGGGGGGAGATTGCTAAACATCTAGCATTTTAGTAAGGAGCTTGTCGGAGTAGTCGTAAAATTGTTATTTTATGAGAAATTTCTTTATTCATAGCACATGGCCATCATAGTTGAAGCATAAAGATTGGCATGGTATGCGTAGGTCTGTAAAATGTCCTGACAGTGATGTTCACAGAGACTTGTTGTATACTTTGATTCTTCATCTGTTTAACAGTAGACATAAGAAATGTATTAGTGGAGCAAGTAGCTGTGAAATTACTGGCGTATGATTGATAGTATGGACGTGGCGCTGAGTGTAAGTGTTTGTTTAGCTGTGGGTGTTTTCATAATTGCCATGTGAGGAAAAGCAATACTCGTGATAGGCGAAAAGAGATACAGAGAGAAACTCATTTATTGCGAGTATTATATATCAGCAGCTCTTGGGCGGGTATCAAGCTAGACGCAAAGTGAAACGAAAGAGGAAGTATGCATGAAAGTGGCGATATATCGACAAGAGTTTGCACTGTTAGGGTGAGGTGAATAAACTAGTGCGGTGCGAAAATTTTCGAAGAGAGAGGCGGCTTTAAAGAAAGCACAAGGGTCGTATGAACGCCGTCTTGTGTGTTTGTCTTTCAGTGGCTATTTGGCATGTCTGCTTGCGGCATAGGATGCTACTGTATGTGCCCCAGGCCCCCATCTAGCGGCCGGAGGTGCAAGCGGTGTTTACATACAGTCTCGCGTGAGGCAATGGTCTCTCATTTCGGAAGACAAGAAGCACTGGTAGCGCACAAAATAGCTGAGTGAGATCATGGCGGCCAAGTAAGAGTAGAAGTAGGTTCTTTGCAGAATGTCCGAGCTTAAGAAATTCTTCGATAAGTAAATCGCGAAATGTGAAGAGTGTGTCGTATTCTCGTAGGGCGTGTTGACGGTCTCGTGGCATAAGTAGCGAGCGGTGATAGCTTGCTAGCAAGATCATACTTCACAGGATCATTTCTGTAGGATGTCTTCAACTCTCTCTAGTTCAAAGCTGGAGTAGACGTAACCACGATGATGAGTGGTAGCACTGTCCCTGAGCGTGAGGCTTGCGATCGAGATTCATCGCATCTTGGTTGTAATCGATGATCGTGCACCACATTCTGAGGGATGTGGGAAGGGAATAGCGCTTTCCGAGTGGTGGTTTTATTATATAGAATAGAAGAAAGCATAAGTCATACTTTTGGTATCGGGACCCGCGTCGTTGCAGCAATGTCGCTACAGGTTGTGGAAGGACTTTGATTGCGACATGTCATGAAAGCCTTGTGGGAGTTTCTCGAGTGGCACGGGGACGAGCCATTTGATTTGGCCTGCTCCAAGTGCTAGGCTTGGATGACAGCGACGTACTTTTGAGTTACAAGAATGAGTGAGCAACACAAGAAGAGTGCAATTGATGACCATAAACGGCTGACACACAACACAGTCTTGATAATCAGCACTAATGCATGATGTACGGAACATTTAGGAGGAGCGCGTTTGGCTAGCAAACATGAATTGAGTGATTTGCAAGGCACTGTTATCTGCAAGAAGGAATGCATGGAATTCGCAAATGAATAAGACTGGTTCAAATACTATCGACAGAAATTTTATTTCTGTTGTCAACTAGTATTAATTAGTTGTGTGGGAGCAGGGGGATATTTCCCTTGCACCATACATCTACATACAGGTTGCGTCTGATGTGGCCTAGTTTTGCGTTCAAAGAACTATCTAGTTGCCTGTTTTTTCAGTGAACGAGTGTGGTGGGGAGGAGAGAGATTAGTGTTAGATGCAGAGCAGTGCGGGCAGATAGTTGTGTGTCTGACGGTGGGTCGCCGAGAGGAATTAGGCGTGCTGCCATCTGTCGGCAGGTGAGGTAATGAAGCAGCTTGAATAGTGACAGAAATGATGAAAATAGTTATCTAAAGAGTAATATCGACGACATTTGGCAGACACGTATTTCAGCGCTGACAGTTAGTTTGGGGTGTGTGCTTGCATGGCACTGGAAGTCTGTTGACGGTAGAGAAGTAGACAAGACGGAAAGAATTTTCCGCGTTCTCGCGGAGAAGCAATAGAGAAGCAGCCATAAGTATTGAAGTGAGGGCTTTGATCGGCACTCTGGTTTCCCTTCAAAACGAATAAATCTTTCGCCTTTTACTAATGATTTCCGTGGAGGGGAACATTAAATGAGTCTATAAGGCATTTTTCGTAGTGCTCGGCTATTGCTGAGCCATAATCACAAGTAAAACGTAATGTAATTAGCAAGAGGTAGGTTGTGTTGTGAGAATGAAGGGCGTGGAGTAGCGGATCACGTTGGATCAGGTAGATGCTTTTTTAATTTGAAAATGCAATTGGCCGTTTCGTAGTATAATGAAACAAGTACATTTGCCCTGAAATGGCTTGCAGTGTGTTAGGCGATTGTGTAAAGAGAGAGAGAGAGCGCTATTTATTGTCCTGGAAACTCTTGGTGAACCCTTTCCGCATCTCAGTTCTAGATGATTTGAGGGTGTTTACTTGCACTGCAGTTGCACAACAGCATATAAGCCGATATTTGGAAGTGAATGATGAATTGAGAGGCTTTGTAATAAATACTAGTATGTGATTAGTAGATTGTGTTTTGAAACCCAAAATTATTTTTACCGCACAAGTTTGTGATTTGTAGGTATGATGTGAGTGAGATTTGGGCTGTAGATGGTGGTTAGTTGGGCAGGATGAGCATTTCAATTGTTTTCAATAGAGTGGATATTAGTGGCACTGGCTTGTTGCCATAATGTGGCATTGGTTCTTTGTTCATAACAGTGTACTCAGTTTTGTAGAAGATTTAGGTGAGAAAGAGACAGTTGTTGAATATGACATAGATAGCTAGAGATGAATTGAGTAGCAATTTCCTGGTAGTTGTAGTTTGGGTATGATGTGTCTCAGTGAGAGATAAATCTTGAAATGGAAGGGTTGTTCCTAGCTACAGTCTTGGAAACTATGTATCTGCTGTTGACTCCAATGTTTTCAAGATTACTTGTGTACAAAATTGGCCAGACTTTGCAGTTTCTTCTTCAGTAAATCAGTGGAAGGTGGTGCAGATAATGGTATAAATGTTCAGTGCCTCCTGTGAGTTGTTGATGCTGCTTGTCTTTTAAGTAAAATTGATAGGGGCTCTTGATTGACCCAGCCATAGACAGAGCTGGTGCATACTTGGCTTGAGAAGACTTTGGCCAGTAAATGATGAAATACCAACACATTGCTCACAACAAAGCTCCTTTCCCTGCATTCTAGTTTCCCTCGGGTATAGAGTGACATGATATTGGCAGATAATCACTTTGATCAGGCTGTTTGTTTTTTTTTAATGCTCTTTTACCAGAATCCATTCATAGTGATAACTGTGTTCTCTGGTGGAACACGATGAGAACATTGTGTGAAGTGCACAGAAGTAGCTATTTGAGTGTGTGTGAAAATGTGAGGTAACCACTGTTACTCCTAAATTTCTGTGGAATTAAGTTTTCTGTGTGTGTCTGAAAATCCAAGTGGTTCAAGTTGGTAGTTTATTTGTTGCAAGCGAAAAAAGCTTTTTAGTAAACTGAGGCACTAGCATTAGTTTCCTGTTCACTGTGACAAGGAAGCTAGTATAAAAAGTAGTTTGTGGTTTTGTTTGCAAAGAAGTGCTCATGGGATGTAAGCACTGCTTGAGATTATTCTGAGATGATTTTTTGAAGGGGGGGGGGGGGGAGATTGCTAAACATCTAGCATTTTAGTAAGGAGCTTGTCGGAGTAGTCGTAAAATTGTTATTTTATGAGAAATTTCTTTATTCATAGCACATGGCCATCATAGTTGAAGCATAAAGATTGGCATGGTATGCGTAGGTCTGTAAAATGTCCTGACAGTGATGTTCACAGAGACTTGTTGTATACTTTGATTCTTCATCTGTTTAACAGTAGACATAAGAAATGTATTAGTGGAGCAAGTAGCTGTGAAATTACTGGCGTATGATTGATAGTATGGACGTGGCGCTGAGTGGAAGTGTTTGTTTAGCTGTGGGTGTTTTCATAATTGCCATGTGAGGAAAAGCAATACTCTTGATAGGCGAAAAGAGATACAGAGAGAAACACATTTATTGCGAGTATTATATATCAGCAGCTCTTGGGCGGGTATCAAGCTAGACGCAAAGTGAAACGAAAGAGGAAGTATGCATGAAAGTGGCGATATATCGACAAGAGTTTGCACTGTTAGGGTGAGGTGAATAAACTAGTGCGGTGCGAAAATTTTCGAAGAGAGAGGCGGCTTTAAAGAAAGCACAAGAGTCGTATGAACGCCGTCTTGTGTGTTTGTCTTTCAGTGGCTATTTGGCATGTCTGCTTGCGCCATAGGATGCTACTGTATGTGCCCCAGGCCCCCATCTAGCGGCCGGAGGTGCAAGCGGTGTTTACATACAGTCTCGCGTGAGGCAATGGTCTCTCATTTCGGAAGACAAGAAGCACTGGTAGCGCACAAAATAGCTGAGTGAGATCATGGCGGCCAAGTAAGAGTAGAAGTAGGTTCTTTGCAGAATGTCCGAGCTTAAGAAATTCTTCGATAAGTAAATCGCGAAATGTGAAGAGTGTGTCGTATTCTCGTAGGGCGTGTTGACGGTCTCGTGGCATAAGTAGCGAGCGGTGATAGCTTGCTAGCAAGATCATACTTCACAGGTTCATTTCTGTAGTATGTCTTCAACTCTCTCTAGTTCAAAGCTGGAGTAGACGTAACCACGATGATGAGTGGTAGCACTGTCCCTGAGCGTGAGGCTTGCGATCGAGATTCATCGCATCTTGGTTGTAATCGATGATCGTTCACCACATTCTGAGGGATGTGGGAAGGGAATAGCGCTTTCCGAGTGGTGGTTTTATTATATAGAATAGAAGCAAGCATAAGTCATACTTTTGGTATCGGGACCCGCGTCGTTGCAGCAATGTCGCTACAGGTTGTGGAAGGACTTTGATTGCGACATGTCATGAAAGCCTTGTGGGAGTTTCTCGAGTGGCACGGGGACGAGCCATTTGATTTGGCCTGCTCCAAGTGCTAGGCTTGGATGACAACGACGTACTTTTGAGTTACAAGAATGAGTGAGCAACACAAGAAGAGTGCAATTGATGACCATAAACGGCTGACACACCACACAGTCTTGATAATCAGCACTAATGCATGATGTACGGAACATTTAGGAGGAGCGCGTTTGGCTAGCAAACATGAATTGAGTGATTTGCAAGGCACTGTTATCTGCAAGAAGGAATGCATGGAATTCGCAAATGAATAAGACTGGTTCAAATACTATCGACAGAAATTTTATTTCTGTTGTCAACTAGTATTAATTAGTTGTGTGGGAGCAGGGGGATATTTCCCTTGCACCATACATCTACATACAGGTTGCGTCTGATGTGGCCTAGTTTTGCGTTCAAAGAACTATCTAGTTGCCTGTTTTTTCAGTGAACGAGTGTGGTGGGGAGGAGAGAGATTAGTGTTAGATGCAGAGCAGTGCGGGCAGTTAGTTGTGTGTCTGACGGTGGGTCGCCGAGAGGAATTAGGCGTGCTGCCATCTGTCGGCAGGTGAGGTAATGAAGCAGCTTGAATGGTGACAGAAATGATGAAAATAGTTATCTAAAGAGTAATATCGACGACATTTGGCAGACACGTATTTCAGCGCTGACAGTTAGTTTGGGGTGTGTGCTTGCATGGCACTGGAAGTCTGTTGACGGTAGAGAAGTAGACAAGACGGAAAGAATTTTCCGCGTTCTCGCGGAGAAGCAATAGAGAAGCAGCCATAAGTATTGAAGTGAGGGCTTTGATCGGCGACGATCTCCGGCGGTACACCGAAAGGTTACCGCCCTTCGATAGTGCACCTTCGCGCTAATCGAAGTGTTAGGGGTTACAGGTGCCAGCCAGCCAGCCAGCCCGCCAGCCCGCAGCAGCAGCCAGCCCGCAGCAGCAGCAGCAGCAGCAGCAGCAGCAGTACGCGGTACCGGCCTGCAGCAGTGGTCAGCCAGCCAGCCAGCCAGCCAGCAGCCGGCCAGCCAGCCAGCCAGCCAGCCTGCCAGCCCTCCGGTGGCAGCCGCAGTTCAGCCAGCAGCAGCAGCAGCAGCAGCAGCAGCAGCAGCAGCAGCCGCCGCCGCCGCCGCCCCGGCCCCGTCCGCGGCAGCAGCGTCCCTGCCTCTCGCCGCCGTCGCCGTCGCCGTCGCCGTCGACGTCCGTCCGCCGTCCGCCGTCTCCCAGTGTGTGTCCTGTCCTTTTCGTGTTGTGCTTTTTCTTTCTTCTTCTTGCCGTCATGTCCGCCCCCACCACCACCGTCACTACTACCACCACCGCCATCGTGTATACGTCCCCATCCGCCGCCTCCACCACAATCACTTGGTGTGCCCAGTCCCGCCCCCCTCCTTCCATCCCTCCCCTCCTCTCTATCCCTTCGCCCTCGCTCTTTGTCGCCCCCTCTCCCGCTTCCTCCTCTCGTTCTGATCCCTTCCCCCCACTCCCCCAGCCTGTCACTGCAGCTCCGGCTAGGGTGGTGGCCCGTCGGGCCACTGCCCACGCCCAGCTCTCCCCGTCGCCATCGCCGTCACCGCCGCCTCCACCACCACCGCCATCTTCATCGACTTCACCGTCGCCGTCACTGCCACCTTCGCCTGCGCCGTCACAGTCATTATCTCCGGCGCCGACTGCTGCGTCCGTGCCGGGATCTGTCCCTTCCCACCACCTCCCCATCGTTCCCGTCCCTCCTGTCACCACCCGCCCATCTGCCGCTGTCAAACGCCCTAGTGGCGCCTCCACTTCCTCTACTCTTAAAAAGGCTCCACCCCGCCCCCCATCCCCACCCCAAAATGCCATGGACGTCTCCCCACCAGGCCCCGCTCCCTCCTCCTCCTCCTCCTCCTCCCCCCCCGGTCTCTACAAATATCTCCTGTCCCGTCCGATCCTTCCTTCCTCGAGGCCCGGAATCTCTCCCTCCTCCTCCGCCAACATTTCCCAGGCGCCCCCATCTCTCTCCTTACTCCCAGACGGGATTCTGTTCTTATCTCCTCCCCCAGCCCGACCCTCCATACTGACATCCTCTCCCGCCTCCCCATCACCCGTTTTGGTCCTCACGCCTCCCTCACCCCTGCTCCCTCCCCATCTCCTACCCGCCAACCCCAACCCCCGCGTCGCCCGCCGACCCTCACCGCCGTGATCACTCGGCTTAGCCCGTCGATCACGGAGGAGGAGGTGCTGGCGGAGCTGAAGGCCCATCCCACCCTGGAGGTGCGGGCAGTCCGCCGCATCTTCAACGCGACCGGCCCCACCCGCCTTATGCGGGTTTTCTCAGAGGACGCCCCCTCCATTGACCGTCTCCTGAAGGAGGGTGCCCTCCTCTTCAATCAGCGGTACAAAGTCGACCCCTCCCGTTCCCCCCCTCACTCCCTGCGCTGCCAGAGATGTCTGCGCTACAATGCACACACAACAGCCGAGTGCCGCGAGGCCCCCACATGCCCGCATTGTCGCCAAGCGCACTTCCTCCGGCAGTGCCCCAACCTCCAATCCCCTCCCTCCTGTAATACCTGCAGCCTCCCCCACCCTACCTACTCCCAAAAGTGTAAAGCCCGGCCCCCTCCCACCACCCCTGAACTCACCGTCCCTGTCCGTCCCCTGGACGCACCCACCCCTCCTGACAATTCCCTTCGTCCCCCCCCCACTGCTGAGGACATCATCAGGTTCCTCACCATTGTCCTCCAAAACGTCCATCCCTTTCAGCGCCCCCACACCCTCCAACAGATCTCCCTCGCCGCCCGTTCCATATTCCACCTTAAAATGTACGCCACCTATTCCAATAACCAGGCCCATTTCACCTTCTCCCGCCTTGACACCCTCGTCTAAATCCTTATCATGGCGCGACAGCATCGTATCCTTTTCAACAATATCCGCTCCCTTCCCGCCAACAAGAACCTCTTCCTGCACACCCTTGCTACCCACCGTGTGGATGCCCTCCTTCTCAATGAAACCTTCCTCCAACCCCGCCACTCCATCCACACCTCCCCCTATCTCCTCCACCGCTCCGATAATCCCCTCCCAGTTGCGCGTGGCGGAGTTGCCATTGGCCACCACCGCCAGATCCCTGTTCGGCTGCAACCTCTCCTTCCCCGACCCCACCGAACACCTGATCCTTAGTCTCTTCTTCCCCGGCCTTACCGTTACCTGTGCCACCATCTATGTCCGCCCCAACGCCCCTCTTCCTTTCGACTTCCTCTCCCACATCGACCGTACCTTCTCCTCCTATGTGATCGCCGCCGACCTCAACATCCATAGTCGCTCCGCTGCCCAGTTGCGGCGGTGGCATCGGTTCCTCTCCTCCCTTCAAGGCGACCTCGTCCCCATCCCCCAGCACACCCGCCCCGAATCCAATTCCACTCCCGATGTTATTCTTTCCTCCCCCAACCTCCTTGGTCGCATTACGGTGGATGTCCTGGAGCCTATTGGTAGTGACCATCTCCCTGTCCTCCTCACCGTTTCCGACGGTCGTCGCCCCCGCCCCGACCCTCGTCATGACCCTCCCCCAAGTACATCCATGACTATTCCCGTGCCAACTGGGATGCCTACCGGGATACCCTCTCCACTCAGGTCGATAGCCACCCTCTCGCCTACCGCCGTCCCGATGATGTCTCCCATGCCGCCTCCTTTCTCCAGCAGACCTTGTCATGAGGCCGTGGAGGCCCACGTCCCTACTGTTGCCATCCACCCCCACCGTCCTACCTTACCACCACAGGCCGTCCTCCTCCTCCGTGAATCCCGTCGTCTCTACCGTGCCTTCCTCCGCACGCGTGACCCGGACACCCTACACGACGCCACCGGCAACTACAGCGACACATTCGAAATTTGCTCGCGGCTACGAAACGCCGGGACTGGCGACAGACATGCACCCGTTTAAATGCTACCCTCCCCATCAACTCGTCCAAGTTCTGGACCGCCTTCCGTCGCCTTACCGGAACTAAGCCCTCCCCCTACTATCCTCTTCTCCACGATGACCACCCCTTCCCTGACGCCCTTAGTTAGGCCAACCACTTTGCCTCCTACCTGTCCGATGTGTTTTCCATCCCTGATGATCCCCGGTTCGATTACTCCCTCTTCCCAGATATCCGCGATCGAACTGACACCTCTGTCCCTCCCCTCGCTCCTGGTTTCCAGTACTTGGACAACATTCCACACACGGAACTTAACGCCCCCATCACTACACAGGATCTCATTACTACACTCCGCACCAAACGCAACACCGCTCCTGGTCACGATCGTGTCACCTACCGTCACCTTCGTGAAGCTCCTGTCTCTTTTCTCTCCACCCTGGCCAGGCTCTACAATGTAGTCCTGTCCACTGGTTACTACCCCGACCTGTGGAAAACCTCCCGTATCCTCATGTTCCTCAAACCTGGCAAACCGCCGTCCGCCGTCTCCTCCTACCGTCCCATCAGCCTTACCTCGGTCTTCAGCAAGGTCCTGGAATCTATCCTCACCCGCCGCATCCACCAGCATCTCCGCCAGCACCGCCTCCTCCCCGTTACCTAGTGTGGCTTTCGGCCGTCCTTCTCTTCCGACGATCTTCTCCTTCACCTCACTCATCTCCTTTCCGAACAGCTCAATTCCCGTCGCTCCGCAATCTTCCTCTCTCTTGACCTCGAACGCGCATATGACCGCGTATGGCATTCCGGTCTCCTCTTCAAGCTCCAAACCTTCGCCCTTCCCATTAACTACGTTCGTCTGATCGGTTCCTTTCTCTCCCGCCGTCCTTCCCGTGTCACCATCCATAACACCGATTCCTACACCTTTTTCCCCTCCGCCGGTGTGCCCCAAGGCTCCGTCCTCTCCCCCCTTCTGTACTTGTTGTACACGGCGGACATGCCGCCGCCGTCACCCCCCGTCCACCTTCTCCAGTTTGCTGATGACACCGCCTTCCTTGCCCTTGCCCCCACCCTGCGACGCTCCCAACACCTTCTCCAATCCCATCTTGACCGGTTCACCGCTTGGTGCAACCAGTGGTTGCTCAAGGTCAATCCTTCCAAAACCCAGGCGATCATTGTAGGCAAAACCACTCCCTCCTTCCGCCTCCTTGATTTTTATCTCACCGTTTATGGCCGTCCCATCGCTCTCACCCCCACCCTTAAGTACCTTGGCGTCACCCTCGACCGCCGCCTCTCCTGGACTCCCCATCTCCAGACAATCCAAGCCAAGGCACGTTCCCGACTCCGTCTCCTCAAGCTCCTTTCCGGCCGAACGTGGGGTCTGGACCCCTCCACCATCCTCCACACCTATCAGTCCCTCATCCGCCCTATCCTCTGTTACGCTCATCCAGCCTGGATCTCCGCCCCCCCCTTCCTTTTATAAATCCCTCCAAATCCTTGAACGCCATGCTCTCCGCCTTGCCTATCGCATCCGTCTCCCCTCCCCCACGCGGATCCTGTATGACCTTATCCCCTTCCCCCACCTCCTCCTTTTCCTCGAAAGGATACGAATCCTCTACGTCTCCCGTAAACTCGATCCTCCTCACCCGCTCGTCTCCCCGATCCTCTCCCAACCCCGCCCGCTGCCGCGCCTGTACTCCCATGTCCCACCCGGTCTCCATCTCTCCACCCTCCTTACCCTCTCCCAAGGTGGCTTCCGCCAGCTCCCCCTCCCTGATGATGCCCTCCTCCCCTCCATCTACCCCTCCTACCAACTTTGATCCTCCCGCCCTCCTCCTGTGCTTGCTCCTCAGGGCACCCTCCCTCCCTTCTCTCCCTTTTCCCTCCCTCCTCCTTTTCTCGTCCCTCGTCCCCCGGGCCCCCCCTCTCCTGTCCCTATCCTCCTGTCCCCGTCTCCTCAGCCGTGGCATCCTCTTTTCCTCCCCTCTCCCCTTCCTCATCCCTGTTGCCCTCTTGGCAGGTCCCCGGACTCGCACACGCTAAGTGGACATTCGCGCGCCGGAGATCACCGCCATCAGTGTCTCGTGTGTGCCGTCATGTTTAGTGTTCCGTTTCGCCGTCACGCTCCACTGTTCACCTGTGACATCGTCTTCTTCAGTGTTTGTGCGTCGGGTCTCCCGTTCCTAGTGTGGATTGTCATCAAGTGTGAACGGCTTCTTGTGCTTTTCTGTTCTTGTGTCTCCTGTGTTTTCCCGCCGTTTTTCTATGTAATGTCTCTTCTTTGTTTATCTCCATGTACTCTCTTCGGCTGAAGAGCAGCGTATTGTGCTGCTGCCAGCCTACCTGTTTGTTCAGGTTTCAAAATTACAATAAAGTAAAAAAAAAAAAAAAAAAAAAAAGCTTTGATCGGCACTCTGGTTTCCCTTCAAAACGAATAAATCTTTCGCCTTTTACTAAAGATTTCCGTGGAGGGGAACATTAAATGAGTCTATAAGGTATTTTTCGTAGTGCTCGGCTATTGCTGAGCCATAATCACAAGTAAAACGTAATGTAATTAGCAAGAGGTAGGTTGTGTTGTGAGAATGAAGGGCGTGGAGTAGCGGATCACGTTGGATCAGGTAGATGCTTTTTTAATTTGCAAATGCAATTGGCCGTTTCGTAGTATAATGAAACAAGTACATTTGCCCTGAAATGGCTTGCAGTGTGTTAGGCGATTGTGTAAAGAGAGAGAGAGAGCGCTATTTATTGTCCTGGAAACTCTTGGTGAACCCTTTCCGCATCTCAGTTCTAGATGATTTGAGGGTGTTTACTTGCACTGCAGTTGCACAACAGCATATAAGCCGATATTTGGAAGTGAATGATGAATTGAGAGGCTTTGTAATAAATACTAGTATGTGATTAGTAGATTGTGTTTTGAAACCCAAAATTATTTTTACCGCACAAGTTTGTGATTTGTAGGTATGATGTGAGTGAGATTTGGGCTGTAGATGGTGGTTAGTTGGGCAGGATGAGCATTTCAATTGTTTTCAATAGAGTGGATATTAGTGGCACTGGCTTGTTGCCATAATGTGGCATTGGTTCTTTGTTCATAACAGTGTACTCAGTTTTGTAGAAGATTTAGGTGAGAAAGAGACAGTTGTTGAATATGACATAGATAGCTAGAGATGAATTGAGTAGCAATTTCCTGGTAGTTGTAGTTTGGGTATGATGTGTCTCAGTGAGAGATAAATCTTGAAATGGAAGGGTTGTTCCTAGCTACAGTCTTGGAAACTATGTATCTGCTGTTGACTCCAATGTTTTCAAGATTACTTGTGTACAAAATTGGCCAGACTTTGCAGTTTCTTCTTCAGTAAATCAGTGGAAGGTGGTGCAGATAATGGTATAAATGTTCAGTGCCTCCTGTGAGTTGTTGATGCTGCTTGTCTTTTAAGTAAAATTGATAGGGGCTCTTGATTGACCCAGCCATAGACAGAGCTGGTGCATACTTGGCTTGAGAAGACTTTGGCCAGTAAATGATGAAATACCAACACATTGCTCACAACAAAGCTCCTTTCCCTGCATTCTAGTTTCCCTCGGGTATAGAGTGACATGATATTGGCAGATAATCACTTTGATCAGGCTGTTTTTTTTTTTTTAATGCTCTTTTACCAGAATCCATTCATAGTGATAACTGTGTTCTCTGGTGGAACACGATGAGAACATTGTGTGAAGTGCACAGAAGTAGCTATTTGAGTGTGTGTGAAAATGTGAGGTAACCACTGTTACTCCTAAATTTCTGTGGAATTAAGTTTTCTGTGTGTGTCTGAAAATCCAAGTGGTTCAAGTTGGTAGTTTATTTGTTGCAAGCGAAAAAAGCTTTTTAGTAAACTGAGGCACTAGCATTAGTTTCCTGTTCACTGTGACAAGGAAGCTAGTATAAAAAGTAGTTTGTGGTTTTGTTTGCAAAGAAGTGCTCATGGGATGTAAGCACTGCTTGAGATTATTCTGAGATGATTTTTTGAAGGGGGGGGAGATTGCTAAACATCTAGCATTTTAGTAAGGAGCTTGTCGGAGTAGTCGTAAAATTGTTATTTTATGAGAAATTTCTTTATTCATAGCACATGGCCATCATAGTTGAAGCATAAAGATTGGCATGGTATGCGTAGGTCTGTAAAATGTCCTGACAGTGATGTTCACAGAGACTTGTTGTATACTTTGATTCTTCATCTGTTTAACAGTAGACATAAGAAATGTATTAGTGGAGCAAGTAGCTGTGAAATTACTGGCGTATGATTGATAGTATGGACGTGGCGCTGAGTGGAAGTGTTTGTTTAGCTGTGGGTGTTTTCATAATTGCCATGTGAGGAAAAGCAATACTCGTGATAGGCGAAAAGAGATACAGAGAGAAACTCATTTATTGCGAGTATTATATATCAGCAGCTCTTGGGCGGGTATCAAGCTAGACGCAAAGTGAAACGAAAGAGGAAGTATGCATGAAAGTGGCGATATATCGACAAGAGTTTGCACTGTTAGGGTGAGGTGAATAAACTAGTGCGGTGCGAAAATTTTCGAAGAGAGAGGCGGCTTTAAAGAAAGCACAAGAGTCGTATGAACGCCGTCTTGTGTGTTTGTCTTTCAGTGGCTATTTGGCATGTCTGCTTGCGCCATAGGATGCTACTGTATGTGCCCCAGGCCCCCATCTAGCGGCCGGAGGTGCAAGCGGTGTTTACATACAGTCTCGCGTGAGGCAATGGTCTCTCATTTCGGAAGACAAGAAGCACTGGTAGCGCACAAAATAGCTGAGTGAGATCATGGCGGCCAAGTAAGAGTAGAAGTAGGTTCTTTGCAGAATGTCCGAGCTTAAGAAATTCTTCGATAAATAAATCACGAAATGTGAAGAGTGTGTCGTATTCTCGTAGGGCGTGTTGACGGTCTCGTGGCATAAGTAGCGAGCGGTGATAGCTTGCTAGCAAGATCATACTTCACAGGATCATTTCTGTAGTATGTCTTCAACTCTCTCTAGTTCAAAGCTGGAGTAGACGTAACCACGATGATGAGTGGTAGCACTGTCCCTGAGCGTGAGGCTTGCGATCGAGATTCATCGCATCTTGGTTGTAATCGATGATCGTTCACCACATTCTGAGGGATGTGGGAAGGGAATAGCGCTTTCCGAGTGGTGGTTTTATTATATAGAATAGAAGCAAGCATAAGTCATACTTTTGGTATCGGGACCCGCGTCGTTGCAGCAATGTCGCTACAGGTTGTGGAAGGACTTTGATTGCGACATGTCATGAAAGCCTTGTGGGAGTTTATCGAGTGGCACGGGGACGAGCCATTTGATTTGGCCTGCTCCAAGTGCTAGGCTTGGATGACAACGACGTACTTTTGAGTTACAAGAATGAGTGAGCAACACAAGAAGAGTGCAATTGATGACGATAAACGGCTGACACACAACACAGTCTTGATAATCAGCACTAATGCATGATGCACGGAACATTTAGGAGGAGCGCGTTTGGCTAGCAAACATGAATTGAGTGATTTGCAAGGCACTGTTACCTGCAAGAAGGAATGCATGGAATTCGCAAATGAATAAGACTGGTTCAAATACTATCGACAGAAATTTTATTTCTGTTGTCAACTAGTATTAATTAGTTGTGTGGGAGCAGGGGGATATTTCCCTTGCACCATACATCTACATACAGGTTGCGTCTGATGTGGCCTAGTTTTGCGTTCAAAGAACTATCTAGTTGCCTGTTTTTTCAGTGAACGAGTGTGGTGGGGAGGAGAGAGATTAGTGTTAGATGCAGAGCAGTGCGGGCAGTTAGTTGTGTGTCTGACGGTGGGTCGCCGAGAGGAATTAGGCGTGCTGCCATCTGTCGGCAGGTGAGGTAATGAAGCAGCTTGAATGGTGACAGAAATGATGAAAATAGTTATCTAAAGAGTAATATCGACGACATTTGGCAGACACGTATTTCAGCGCTGACAGTTAGTTTGGGGTGTGTGCTTGCATGGCACTGGAAGTCTGTTGACGGTAGAGAAGTAGACAAGACGGAAAGAATTTTCCGCGTTCTCGCGGAGAAGCAATAGAGAAGCAGCCATAAGTATTGAAGTGAGGGCTTTGATCGGCACTCTGGTTTCCCTTCAAAACGAATAAATCTTTCGCCTTTTACTAAAGATTTCCGTGGAGGGGAACATTAAATGAGTCTATAAGGTATTTTTCGTAGTGCTCGGCTATTGCTGAGCCATAATCACAAGTAAAACGTAATGTAATTAGCAAGAGGTAGGTTGTGTTGTGAGAATGAAGGGCGTGGAGTAGCGGATCACGTTGGATCAGGTAGATGCTTTTTTAATTTGAAAATGCAATTGGCCGTTTCGTAGTATAATGAAACAAGTACATTTGCCCTGAAATGGCTTGCAGTGTGTTAGGCGATTGTGTAAAGAGAGAGAGAGAGCGCTATTTATTGTCCTGGAAACTCTTGGTGAACCCTTTCCGCATCTCAGTTCTAGATGATTTGAGGGTGTTTACTTGCACTGCAGTTGCCAACAGCATATAAGCCGATATTTGGAAGTGAATGATGAATTGAGAGGTTGGTTGGTTCGTTCGGGGAAGGAGACCAGACAGCGAGGTCATCGGTCTCATCGAATTAGGGAAGGACGGGGAAGGAAGTCGGCAGTGCCCTTTGAAAGGAACCATCCCGGCATTTGCCTGGAGCGATTTAGGGAAATCACGGAAAACCTAAATCAGGATGGCTGGCCGCGGGATTGAACCGTCGTCCTCCCGAATGCGAGTCCAGTGTCTAACCACTGCGCCACCTCGCTCGGTGAATTGAGAGGCTTTGTAATAAATACTAGTATGTGATTAGTAGATTGTGTTTTGAAACCCAAAATTATTTTTACCGCACAAGTTTGTGATTTGTAGGTATGATGTGAGTGAGATTTGGGCTGTAGATGGTGGTTAGTTGGGCAGGATGAGCATTTCAATTGTTTTCAATAGAGTGGATATTAGTGGCACTGGCTTGTTGCCATAATGTGGCATTGGTTCTTTGTTCATAACAGTGTACTCAGTTTTGTAGAAGATTTAGGTGAGAAAGAGACAGTTGTTGAATATGACATAGATAGCTAGAGATGAATTGAGTAGCAATTTCCTGGTAGTTGTAGTTTGGGTATGATGTGTCTCAGTGAGAGATAAATCTTGAAATGGAAGGGTTGTTCCTAGCTACAGTCTTGGAAACTATGTATCTGCTGTTGACTCCAATGTTTTCAAGATTACTTGTGTACAAAATTGGCCAGACTTTGCAGTTTCTTCTTCAGTAAATCAGTGGAAGGTGGTGCAGATAATGGTATAAATGTTCAGTGCCTCCTGTGAGTTGTTGATGCTGCTTGTCTTTTAAGTAAAATTGATAGGGGCTCTTGATTGACCCAGCCATAGACAGAGCTGGTGCATACTTGGCTTGAGAAGACTTTGGCCAGTAAATGATGAAATACCAACACATTGCTCACAACAAAGCTCCTTTCCCTGCATTCTAGTTTCCCTCGGGTATAGAGTGACATGATATTGGCAGATAATCACTTTGATCAGGCTGTTTGTTTTTTTTTTAATGCTCTTTTACCAGAATCCATTCATAGTGATAAGTGTGTTCTCTGGTGGAACACGATGAGAACATTGTGTGAAGTGCACAGAAGTAGCTATTTGAGTGTGTGTGAAAATGTGAGGTAACCACTGTTACTCCTAAATTTCTGTGGAATTAAGTTTTCTGTGTGTGTCTGAAAATCCAAGTGGTTCAAGTTGGTAGTTTATTTGTTGCAAGCGAAAAAAGCTTTTTAGTAAACTGAGGCACTAGCATTAGTTTCCTGTTCACTGTGACAAGGAAGCTAGTATAAAAAGTAGTTTGTGGTTTTGTTTGCAAAGAAGTGCTCATGGGATGTAAGCACTGCTTGAGATTATTCTGAGATGATTTTTTGAAGGGGGGGGGGAGATTGCTAAACATCTAGCATTTTAGTAAGGAGCTTGTCGGAGTAGTCGTAAAATTGTTATTTTATGAGAAATTTCTTTATTCATAGCACATGGCCATCATAGTTGAAGCATAAAGATTGGCATGGTATGCGTAGGTCTGTAAAATGTCCTGACAGTGATGTTCACAGAGACTTGTTGTATACTTTGATTCTTCATCTGTTTAACAGTAGACATAAGAAATGTATTAGTGGAGCAAGTAGCTGTGAAATTACTGGCGTATGATTGATAGTATGGACGTGGCGCTGAGTGGAAGTGTTTGTTTAGCTGTGGGTGTTTTCATAATTGCCATGTGAGGAAAAGCAATACTCGTGATAGGCGAAAAGAGATACAGAGAGAAACACATTTATTGCGAGTATTATATATCAGCAGCTCTTGGGCGGGTATCAAGCTAGACGCAAAGTGAAACGAAAGAGGAAGTATGCATGAAAGTGGCGATATATCGACAAGAGTTTGCACTGTTAGGGTGAGGTGAATAAACTAGTGCGGTGCGAAAATTTTCGAAGAGAGAGGCGGCTTTAAAGAAAGCACAAGAGTCGTATGAACGCCGTCTTGTGTGTTTGTCTTTCAGTGGCTATTTGGCATGTCTGCTTGCGCCATAGGATGCTACTGTATGTGCCCCAGGCCCCCATCTAGCGGCCGGAGGTGCAAGCGGTGTTTACATACAGTCTCGCGTGAGGCAATGGTCTCTCATTTCGGAAGACAAGAAGCACTGGTAGCGCACAAAATAGCTGAGTGAGATCATGGCGGCCAAGTAAGAGTAGAAGTAGGTTCTTTGCAGAATGTCCGAGCTTAAGAAATTCTTCGATAAATAAATCACGAAATGTGAAGAGTGTGTCGTATTCTCGTAGGGCGTGTTGACGGTCTCGTGGCATAAGTAGCGAGCGGTGATAGCTTGCTAGCAAGATCATACTTCACAGGATCATTTCTGTAGTATGTCTTCAACTCTCTCTAGTTCAAAGCTGGAGTAGACGTAACCACGATGATGAGTGGTAGCACTGTCCCTGAGCGTGAGGCTTGCGATCGAGATTCATCGCATCTTGGTTGTAATCGATGATCGTTCACCACATTCTGAGGGATGTGGGAAGGGAATAGCGCTTTCCGAGTGGTGGTTTTATTATATAGAATAGAAGCAAGCATAAGTCATACTTTTGGTATCGGGACCCGCGTCGTTGCAGCAATGTCGCTACAGGTTGTGGAAGGACTTTGATTGCGACATGTCATGAAAGCCTTGTGGGAGTTTATCGAGTGGCACGGGGACGAGCCATTTGATTTGGCCTGCTCCAAGTGCTAGGCTTGGATGACAACGACGTACTTTTGAGTTACAAGAATGAGTGAGCAACACAAGAAGAGTGCAATTGATGACGATAAACGGCTGACACACAACACAGTCTTGATAATCAGCACTAATGCATGATGCACGGAACATTTAGGAGGAGCGCGTTTGGCTAGCAAACATGAATTGAGTGATTTGCAAGGCACTGTTACCTGCAAGAAGGAATGCATGGAATTCGCAAATGAATAAGACTGGTTCAAATACTATCGACAGAAATTTTATTTCTGTTGTCAACTAGTATTAATTAGTTGTGTGGGAGCAGGGGGATATTTCCCTTGCACCATACATCTACATACAGGTTGCGTCTGATGTGGCCTAGTTTTGCGTTCAAAGAACTATCTAGTTGCCTGTTTTTTCAGTGAACGAGTGTGGTGGGGAGGAGAGAGATTAGTGTTAGATGCAGAGCAGTGCGGGCAGTTAGTTGTGTGTCTGACGGTGGGTCGCCGAGAGGAATTAGGCGTGCTGCCATCTGTCGGCAGGTGAGGTAATGAAGCAGCTTGAATGGTGACAGAAATGATGAAAATAGTTATCTAAAGAGTAATATCGACGACATTTGGCAGACACGTATTTCAGCGCTGACAGTTAGTTTGGGGTGTGTGCTTGCATGGCACTGGAAGTCTGTTGACGGTAGAGAAGTAGACAAGACGGAAAGAATTTTCCGCGTTCTCGCGGAGAAGCAATAGAGAAGCAGCCATAAGTATTGAAGTGAGGGCTTTGATCGGCACTCTGGTTTCCCTTCAAAACGAATAAATCTTTCGCCTTTTACTAAAGATTTCCGTGGAGGGGAACATTAAATGAGTCTATAAGGTATTTTTCGTAGTGCTCGGCTATTGCTGAGCCATAATCACAAGTAAAACGTAATGTAATTAGCAAGAGGTAGGTTGTGTTGTGAGAATGAAGGGCGTGGAGTAGCGGATCACGTTGGATCAGGTAGATGCTTTTTTAATTTGAAAATGCAATTGGCCGTTTCGTAGTATAATGAAACAAGTACATTTGCCCTGAAATGGCTTGCAGTGTGTTAGGCGATTGTGTAAAGAGAGAGAGAGAGCGCTATTTATTGTCCTGGAAACTCTTGGTGAACCCTTTCCGCATCTCAGTTCTAGATGATTTGAGGGTGTTTACTTGCACTGCAGTTGCCAACAGCATATAAGCCGATATTTGGAAGTGAATGATGAATTGAGAGGTTGGTTGGTTCGTTCGGGGAAGGAGACCAGACAGCGAGGTCATCGGTCTCATCGAATTAGGGAAGGACGGGGAAGGAAGTCGGCCGTGCCCTTTGAAAGGAACCATCCCGGCATTTGCCTGGAGCGATTTAGGGAAATCACGGAAAACCTAAATCAGGATGGCTGGCCGCGGGATTGAACCGTCGTCCTCCCGAATGCGAGTCCAGTGTCTAACCACTGCGCCACCTCGCTCGGTGAATTGAGAGGCTTTGTAATAAATACTAGTATGTGATTAGTAGATTGTGTTTTGAAACCCAAAATTATTTTTACCGCACAAGTTTGTGATTTGTAGGTATGATGTGAGTGAGATTTGGGCTGTAGATGGTGGTTAGTTGGGCAGGATGAGCATTTCAATTGTTTTCAATAGAGTGGATATTAGTGGCACTGGCTTGTTGCCATAATGTGGCATTGGTTCTTTGTTCATAACAGTGTACTCAGTTTTGTAGAAGATTTAGGTGAGAAAGAGACAGTTGTTGAATATGACATAGATAGCTAGAGATGAATTGAGTAGCAATTTCCTGGTAGTTGTAGTTTGGGTATGATGTGTCTCAGTGAGAGATAAATCTTGAAATGGAAGGGTTGTTCCTAGCTACAGTCTTGGAAACTATGTATCTGCTGTTGACTCCAATGTTTTCAAGATTGCTTGTGTACAAAATTGGCCAGACTTTGCAGTTTCTTCTTCAGTAAATCAGTGGAAGGTGGTGCAGATAATGGTATAAATGTTCAGTGCCTCCTGTGAGTTGTTGATGCTGCTTGTCTTTTAAGTAAAATTGATAGGGGCTCTTGATTGACCCAGCCATAGACAGAGCTGGTGCATACTTGGCTTGAGAAGACTTTGGCCAGTAAATGATGAAATACCAACACATTGCTCACAACAAAGCTCCTTTCCCTGCATTCTAGTTTCCCTCGGGTATAGAGTGACATGATATTGGCAGATAATCACTTTGATCAGGCTGTTTGTTTTTTTTTTAATGCTCTTTTACCAGAATCCATTCATAGTGATAACTGTGTTCTCTGGTGGAACACGATGAGAACATTGTGTGAAGTGCACAGAAGTAGCTATTTGAGTGTGTGTGAAAATGTGAGGTAACCACTGTTACTCCTAAATTTCTGTGGAATTAAGTTTTCTGTGTGTGTCTGAAAATCCAAGTGGTTCAAGTTGGTAGTTTATTTGTTGCAAGCGAAAAAAGCTTTTTAGTAAACTGAGGCACTAGCATTAGTTTCCTGTTCACTGTGACAAGGAAGCTAGTATAAAAAGTAGTTTGTGGTTTTGTTTGCAAAGAAGTGCTCATGGGATGTAAGCACTGCTTGAGATTATTCTGAGATGATTTTTTGAGGGGGGGGGGAGATTGCTAAACATCTAGCATTTTAGTAAGGAGCTTGTCGGAGTAGTCGTAAAATTGTTATTTTATGAGAAATTTCTTTATTCATAGCACATGGCCATCATAGTTGAAGCATAAAGATTGGCATGGTATGCGTAGGTCTGTAAAATGTCCTGACAGTGATGTTCACAGAGACTTGTTGTATACTTTGATTCTTCATCTGTTTAACAGTAGACATAAGAAATGTATTAGTGGAGCAAGTAGCTGTGAAATTACTGGCGTATGATTGATAGTATGGACGTGGCGCTGAGTGTAAGTGTTTGTTTAGCTGTGGGTGTTTTCATAATTGCCATGTGAGGAAAAGCAATACTCGTGATAGGCGAAAAGAGATATAGAGAGAAACACATTTATTGCGAGTATTATATATCAGCAGCTCTTGGGCGGGTATCAAGCTAGACGCAAAGTGAAACGAAAGAGGAAGTATGCATGAAAGTGACGATATATCGACAAGAGTTTGCACTGTTAGGGTGAGGTGAATAAACTAGTGCGGTGCGAAAATTTTCGAAGAGAGAGGCGGCTTTAAAGAAAGCACAAGAGTCGTATGAACGCCGTCTTGTGTGTTTGTCTTTCAGTGGCTATTTGGCATGTCTGCTTGCGCCATAGGATGCTACTGTATGTGCCCCAGGCCCCCATCTAGCGGCCGGAGGTGCAAGCGGTGTTTACATACAGTCTCGCGTGAGGCAATGGTCTCTCATTTCGGAAGACAAGAAGCACTGGTAGCGCACAAAATAGCTGAGTGAGATCATGGCGGCCAAGTAAGAGTAGAAGTAGGTTCTTTGCAGAATGTCCGAGCTTAAGAAATTCTTCGATAAGTAAATCGCGAAATGTGAAGAGTGTGTCGTATTCTCGTAGGGCGTGTTGACGGTCTCGTGGCATAAGTAGCGAGCGGTGATAGCTTGCTAGCAAGATCATACTTCACAGGATCATTTCTGTAGTATGTCTTCAACTCTCTCTAGTTCAAAGCTGGAGTAGACGTAACCACGATGATGAGTGGTAGCACTGTCCCTGAGCGTGAGGCTTGCGATCGAGATTCATCGCATCTTGGTTGTAATCGATGATCGTTCACCACATTCTGAGGGATGTGGGAAGGGAATAGCGCTTTCCGAGTGGTGGTTTTATTATATAGAATAGAAGCAAGCATAAGTCATACTTTTGGTATCGGGACCCGCGTCGTTGCAGCAATGTCGCTACAGGTTGTGGAAGGACTTTGATTGCGACATGTCATGAAAGCCTTGTGGGAGTTTCTCGAGTGGCACGGGGACGAGCCATTTGATTTGGCCTGCTCCAAGTGCTAGGCTTGGATGACAGCGACGTACTTTTGAGTTACAAGAATGAGTGAGCAACACAAGAAGAGTGCAATTGATGACCAGAAACGGCTGACACACAACACAGTCTTGATAATCAGCACTAATGCATGATGTACGGAACATTTAGGAGGAGCGCGTTTGGCTAGCAAACATGAATTGAGTGATTTGCAAGGCACTGTTATCTGCAAGAAGGAATGCATGGAATTCGCAAATGAATAAGACTGGTGGTTCAAATACTATCGACAGAAATTTTATTTCTGTTGTCAACTAGTATTAATTAGTTGTGTGGGAGCAGGGGGATATTTCCCTTGCACCATACATCTACATACAGGTTGCGTCTGATGTGGCCTAGTTTTGCGTTCAAAGAACTATCTAGTTGCCTGTTTTTTCAGTGAACGAGTGTGGTGGGGAGGAGAGAGATTAGTGTTAGATGCAGAGCAGTGCGGACAGTTAGTTGTGTGTCTGACGGTGGGTCGCCGAGAGGAATTAGGCGTGCTGCCATCTGTCGGCAGGTGAGGTAATGAAGCAGCTTGAATGGTGACAGAAATGATGAAAATAGTTATCTAAAGAGTAATATCGACGACATTTGGCAGACACGTATTTCAGCGCTGACAGTTAGTTTGGGGTGTGTGCTTGCATGGCACTGGAAGTCTGTTGACGGTAGAGAAGTAGACAAGACGGAAAGAATTTTCCGCGTTCTCGCGGAGAAGCAATAGAGAAGCAGCCATAAGTATTGAAGTGAGGGCTTTGATCGGCACTCTGGTTTCCCTTCAAAACGAATAAATCTTTCGCCTTTTACTAAAGATTTCCGTGGAGGGGAACATTAAATGAGTCTATAAGGTATTTTTCGTAGTGCTCGGCTATTGCTGAGCCATAATCACAAGTAAAACGTAATGTAATTAGCAAGAGGTAGGTTGTGTTGTGAGAATGAAGGGCGTGGAGTAGCGGATCACGTTGGATCAGGTAGATGCTTTTTTAATTTGAAAATGCAATTGGCCGTTTCGTAGTATAATGAAACAAGTACATTTGCCCTGAAATGGCTTGCAGTGTGTTAGGCGATTGTGTAAAGAGAGAGAGAGAGAGAGAGCGCTATTTATTGTCCTGGAAACTCTTGGTGAACCCTTTCCGCATCTCAGTTCTAGATGATTTGAGGGTGTTTACTTGCACTGCAGTTGCACAACAGCATATAAGCCGATATTTGGAAGTGAATGATGAATTGAGAGGCTTTGTAATAAATACTAGTATGTGATTAGTAGATTGTGTTTTGAAACCCAAAATTATTTTTACCGCACAAGTTTGTGATTTGTAGGTATGATGTGAGTGAGATTTGGGCTGTAGATGGTGGTTAGTTGGGCAGGATGAGCATTTCAATTGTTTTCAATAGAGTGGATATTAGTGGCACTGGCTTGTTGCCATAATGTGGCATTGGTTCTTTGTTCATAACAGTGTACTCAGTTTTGTAGAAGATTTAGGTGAGAAAGAGACAGTTGTTGAATATGACATAGATAGCTAGAGATGAATTGAGTAGCAATTTCCTGGTAGTTGTAGTTTGGGTATGATGTGTCTCAGTGAGAGATAAATCTTGAAATGGAAGGGTTGTTCCTAGCTACAGTCTTGGAAACTATGTATCTGCTGTTGACTCCAATGTTTTCAAGATTACTTGTGTACAAAATTGGCCAGACTTTGCAGTTTCTTCTTCAGTAAATGAGTGGAAGGTGGTGCAGATAATGGTATAAATGTTCAGTGCCTCCTGTGAGTTGTTGATGCTGCTTGTCTTTTAAGTAAAATTGATAGGGGCTCTTGATTGATACAGCCATAGACAGAGCTGGTGCATACTTGGCTTGAGAAGACTTTGGCCAGTAAATGATGAAATACCAACACATTGCTCACAACAAAGCTCCTTTCCCTGCATTCTAGTTTCCCTCGGGTATAGAGTGACATGATATTGGCAGATAATCACTTTGATCAGGCTGTTTTTTTTTTTTTTTTAATGCTCTTTTACCAGAATCCATTCATAGTGATAACTGTGTTCTCTGGTGGAACACGATGAGAACATTGTGTGAAGTGCACAGAAGTAGCTATTTGAGTGTGTGTGAAAATGTGAGGTAACCACTGTTACTCCTAAATTTCTGTGGAATTAAGTTTTCTGTGTGTGTCTGAAAATCCAAGTGGTTCAAGTTGGTAGTTTATTTGTTGCAAGCGAAAAAAGCTTTTTAGTAAACTGAGGCACTAGCATTAGTTTCCTGTTCACTGTGACAAGGAAGCTAGTATAAAAAGTAGTTTGTGGTTTTGTTTGCAAAGAAGTGCTCATGGGATGTAAGCACTGCTTGAGATTATTCTGAGATGATTTTTTGAGGGGGGGGGGGAGATTGCTAAACATCTAGCATTTTAGTAAGGAGCTTGTCGGAGTAGTCGTAAAATTGTTATTTTATGAGAAATTTCTTTATTCATAGCACATGGCCATCATAGTTGAAGCATAAAGATTGGCATGGTATGCGTAGGTCTGTAAAATGTCCTGACAGTGATGTTCACAGAGACTTGTTGTATACTTTGATTCTTCATCTGTTTAACAGTAGACATAAGAAATGTATTAGTGGAGCAAGTAGCTGTGAAATTACTGGCGTATGATTGATAGTATGGACGTGGCGCTGAGTGTAAGTGTTTGTTTAGCTGTGGGTGTTTTCATAATTGCCATGTGAGGAAAAGCAATACTCGTGATAGGCGAAAAGAGATACAGAGAGAAACACATTTATTGCGAGTATTATATATCAGCAGCTCTTGGGCGGGTATCAAGCTAGACGCAAAGTGAAACGAAAGAGGAAGTATGCATGAAAGTGGCGATATATCGACAAGAGTTTGCACTGTTAGGGTGAGGTGAATAAACTAGTGCGGTGCGAAAATTTTCGAAGAGAGAGGCGGCTTTAAAGAAAGCACAAGAGTCGTATGAACGCCGTCTTGTGTGTTTGTCTTTCAGTGGCTATTTGGCATGTCTGCTTGCGCCATAGGATGCTACTGTATGTGCCCCAGGCCCCCATCTAGCGGCCGGAGGTGCAAGCGGTGTTTACATACAGTCTCGCGTGAGGCAATGGTCTCTCATTTCGGAAGACAAGAAGCACTGGTAGCGCACAAAATAGCTGAGTGAGATCATGGCGGCCAAGTAAGAGTAGAAGTAGGTTCTTTGCAGAATGTCCGAGCTTAAGAAATTCTTCGATAAGTAAATTGCGAAATGTGAAGAGTGTGTCGTATTCTCGTAGGGCGTGTTGACGGTCTCGTGGCATAAGTAGCGAGCGGTGATAGCTTGCTAACATCTCCGGCGGTACACCGAAAGGTTACCGCCCTTCGATAGTGCACTTCGCGCTAATCGAAGTGTTAGGGGTTCCAGGTGCCAGCCAGCCAGCCAGCCAGCCAGCCAGCCAGCCAGCCAGCCCGCAGCAGCAGCAGTTCGCGGTCCCGGCCTGCAGCAGTGGTCAGCCAGCCAGCCAGCCAGCCAGCCAGCCAGCCAGCCTGCCAACCCTCCGGTGGCAGCAGCAGTCCAGCCAGCAGCAGCAGTCCAGCCGGCAGCAGCAGCAGCAGCAGCCGCCGCCGCCGCCGCCGCCCCCGCCGCCCCCGCCGCCCCGGCCCTGTCCGCGGCAGCAGCGTCCCTGCCTCTCGCCGTCGCCGTCGCCGTCGCCGTCGCCGCCGTCCGTCCGCCGTCCGTCGTCTCCCAGTGTGTGTCCTGTCCTTTTAGTGCTGTGTTTTTTCTTTCTTCTTCTTGTCGTCATGTCCGCCCCCACCACCACCGTCACTACTACCACCACCGCCATCGTGTATACGTCCCCTTCCGCCGCCTCCACCACAATCACTTGGTGTGCCCAGTCCCATCCCCCTCCTTCCATCCCTCCCCTCCTCTCTATCCCTTCGCCCTCGCTCTTTGTGGCCCCCTCTCCCGCTTCCTCCTCTCGTTCTGATCCCTTCCCCCCACTCCCCCAGCCTGTCACTGCAGCTCCGGCTAGGGTGGTGGCCCGTCGGGCCACTGCCCACGCCCAGCTCTCCCCGTCGCCATCGCCATCGCCATCGCCACCGCCGTCATCATCATCGTCGCCATCGCCATCACTGCCACATTCGCCTGCACCGTCACAGTCACTTCCTCCGGCGCCGACTGCTGCGTCCGTGCCGGGACCTGTCCCTTCCCACCACCTCCCCATCGTTCCCGTCCCTCCTGTCACCACCCGCCCATCTGCCGCTGTCAAACGCCCTAGTGGCGCCTCCACTTCCTCTACTCCTAAAAAGGCTCCCCCCCGCCCCCCATCCCCACCCCAAAATGCCATGGACGTCTCCCCACCAGGCCCCGCTCCCTCCTCCTCCTCCTCCTCCCCACCCGGTCTCTACAAATATCTCCTGTCCCGTCCCGATCCTTCCTTCCTCGAGGCCCGGAATCTCTCCCTCCTCCTCCGCCAACATTTCCCAGGCGCCCCCATCTCTCTCCTTACTCCCAGACGGGATTCTGTTCTTATCTCCTCCCCCAGCCCGACCCTCCATACTGACATCCTCTCCCGCCTCCCCATCACCCGTTTTGGTCCTCACGCCTCCCTCACCCCTGCTCCCTCCCCATCTCCTACCCGCCAACCCCAACCCCCGCGTCGCCCGCCGACCCTCACCGCCGTGATCACTCGGCTTAGTCCGTCGATCACGGAGGAGGAGGTGCTGGCGGAGCTGAAGGCCCATCCCACCCTGGAGGTGCGGGTGGTCCGCCGCATCTTCAACGCAACCGGCCCCACCCGCCTTATGCGGGTTTTTTCTGAGGACGCCCCCTCCATTGACCGTCTCCTGAAGGAGGGTGCCCTCCTCTTCAATCAGCGGTACAAGGTTGACCCCTCCCGTTCCCCCCCTCAATCCCTGCGCTGCCAGAGATGTCTGCGCTACAATGCACATCCAACAGCAGAGTGCCGCGAGGCCCCAACCTGCCCGCATTGTCGGCAAGCGCACTTCCTCCGGCAGTGCCCCAACCTCCAATCCCCTCCCTCCTGTAATACCTGCAGCCTCCCCCACCCCACCTACTCCCAAAAGTGTAAAGGCCGACCCCCTCCCGCCACTCCTGAACTCACCGTCCCTGTCCGTCCCCTGGACGCCCCCACCCCTCCTGGCAATTCCCTTCGTCCCCCCCCCACTGCTGAGGACATCATCAGGTTCCTCACCATTGTCCTCCAAAACGTCCATCCCTTTCAGCGCCCCCACACCTTACAACAGATCTCCCTCGCCGCCCGTTCCATCTTCCACCTTAAAATGTACGCCACCTTTTCCAATAACCAGGCCCATTTCACCTTCTCCCGCCTTGACACCCTCGTATAAGTCCTTACCATGGCGCGACAGCATCGTATCCTTTTCAACAATATCCGCTCCCTTCCCGCCAACAAGAACCTCTTCCTACACACCCTTGCTACCCACCGTGTGGATGCCTTCCTCCTTAATGAAACCTTCCTCCAACCCCACCACTCCATCCACACCTCCCCCTATCTCCTCCACCGCTCCGATAATCCCCTCCCAGTTGCGCGTGGCGGAGTTGCCATTGGCCACCACCGCCAGATCCCCGTTCGGCTCCAACCTCTCCTTCCCGACCCCACCGAACACCTGATCCTTAGTCTCTTCTTCCCCGGCCTTACCATTACCTGTGCCACCATCTATGTCCGCCCCAACGCCCCTCTTCCTTTCGACTTCCTCTCCCACATCGACCGTACCTTCTCCTCCTATGTGATCGCCGCCGACCTCAACATCCATAGTCGCTCCGCTGCCCAGTTACGGCGGTGGCATCGGTTCCTCTCCTCCCTTCAAGGCGACCTCATCCCCATCCCCCAGCACACCCGTCCCGAATCCAACTCCACTCCCGATGTTATTCTCTCCTCCCCCAACCTCCTTGGTCGCATTACGGTGGATGTCCTGGAGCCTATTGGTAGCGACCATCTCCCTGTCCTCCTCACCGTTTCAGACGGCCGTCACCCCCGCCCCGACCCTCGTCATGACCCTCCCCCTAAGTACATCCATGACTATTCCCGTGCCGACTGGAATGCCTACCGGGATACCCTCTCCACTCAGGTCGATAGCCACCCTCTCGCCTACCGCCGTCCCGATGATGTCACCCATGCCGCCTCCTTTCTCCAGCAGACCTTGTCTGAGGCCGTGGAGGCCCACGTCCCTACTGTTGCAATCCACCCCCACCGTCCTACCTTACCACCACAGGCCGTCCTCCTCCTCCGTGAATCCCGTCGTCTCTACCGTGCCTTCCTCCGCACGCGTGACCAGGACACCCTACGACGCCACCGGCAACTACAGCGACACATTCGAAATTTGCTCGCGGCTAAGAAACGCCGGGACTGGCGACAGACATGCACCCGTTTAAATGCTACCCTCCCTATAAACTCGTCCAAGTTCTGGACCGCCTTCCGTCGCCTTACCGGAACCAAACCCTCCCCCTACTATCCTCTTCTCCACGATGATCACCCCTTCCCTGACGCCCTTAGTAAGGCCAATCACTTTGCCTCCTACCTGTCCGATGTGTTTTCCATCCCTGATGATCCCCAGTTCGATTACTCCCTCTTCCCAGATATCCGCGATCGAACTGACACCTCTGTCACTCCCCTCGCTCCTGGTTTCCAGTACTTGGACAACATTCCACACACAGACCTTAATGCCCCCATCACCACACAGGATCTCATCACTACACTCCGCACCAAACGCAACACCGCTCCTGGTCACGATCGTGTCACCTACCGTCACCTTTGTGAAGCTCCTGTCTCTTTTCTCTCCACCCTGGCCAGGCTCTACAATGTAGTCCTGTCCACTGGTTACTACCCCGACCTGTGGAAAACCTCCCGTATCCTCATGTTCCTCAAACCTGGCAAACCGCCGTCCGCCGTTTCCTCCTACCGTCCCATCAGCCTTACCTCGGTCTTCAGCAAGGTCCTGGAATCTATCCTCACCCGCCGCATCCACCAGCATCTCCGCCAGCACCGCCTCCTCCCCGTTACCCAGTGTGGCTTTCGGCCGTCCTTCTCTTCCGACGATCTTCTCCTTCACCTCACTCACCTCCTTTCCGAACAGCTCAATTCCCGTCGCTCCGCAATCTTCCTCTCTCTTGACCTCGAACGCGCATATGACCGCGTATGGCATTCCGGTCTCCTCTTCAAGCTCCAAACCTTCGCCCTTCCCATTAACTACGTTCGTCTGATCGGTTCCTTTCTCTCCCGCCGTCCTTCCCATGTCACCATCCATAACACTGATTCCTACACCTTTTTCCCCTCCGCCGGTGTGCCCCAAGGCTCCGTCCTCTCCCCCCTTCTGTACTTGTTGTACACGGCGGACATGCCGCCGCCGTCACCCCCCGTCCACCTTCTCCAGTTTGCCGATGACACCGCCTTCCTTGCCCTTGCCCCCACCCTGCGACGCTCCCAACACCTTCTCCAATCCCATCTTGACCGGTTCACCGCTTGGTGCAACCAGTGGTTGCTCAAGGTCAATCCTTCCAAAACCCAGGCGATCATTGTAGGCAAAACCACTCCCTCCTTCCGCCTCCTTGATTTCTATCTCACCGTTTATGGCCGTCCCATCGCTCTCACCCCCACCCTTAAGTACCTTGGCGTCACCCTCGACCGTCGCCTCTCCTGGACTCCCCATCTCCAGACAATCCAAGCCAAGGCACGTTCCCGACTCCGTCTCCTCAAGCTCCTTTCCGGCCGAACGTGGGGTCTGGACCCCTCCACCATCCTCCACACCTATAAGTCCCTCATCCGCCCTATCCTCTGTTACGCCCATCCCGCCTGGATCTCCGCCCCCCCTTCCTTTTATAAATCCCTCCAAATCCTTGAACGCCATGCTCTCCGCCTTGCCTATCGCATCCGTCTCCCTTCCCCCACGCGGATCCTCTATGACCTTATCCCCTTCCCCCACCTCCTCCTCTTCCTCGAAAGGATACGAATCCTATACACCTCCCGTAAACTCGATCCTCCTCACCCGCTCGTCTCCCCGATCCTCTCCCACCCCCGCCCGCTGCCGCGCCTGTACTCCCATGTCCCACCTGGTCTCCATCTCTCCACCCTCCATACCCTCTCCCAAGGTGGCTTCCGCCAGCTCCCCCTCCCTGATGATGTCCTCCTCCCCTGCATCTACCCCTCCTATCAACTTTGATCCTTCCCCCCCCTCCTGTGTCCTTTCCTTTCGGCACCCTCCCTCCCCCCCTTTCCCTTCCCTTCTCTTTCCTTTCCCCCTCCCTCCTACCCTCTCCTCCGGGCTTCCCCTCCCCCTTCCTCCCTCCCCCTCTCTCCTTTGCCCATGGCATCTCTGCTCTCCCCTCTCCCATCTCCCCTTCCTCCTCCTCCACCCCCCTCTTAACAGGTCCCCGGACTCGTACACGCTCAGTGAACATTCGCGCGCCGGAGACCATCGCCACCAGTGTTCAGTGTGTGTGCATCGTTTTGTGTTTCGTGCAGTTCCGACTCAACTGTTCACATGTGCCGTCGCCGTTCGCCGTGTTTTGTGCGCCATGTTTCCAAGTGTTAGTGTTTTTTCGTCCAACGTGAACGGCTTCTTGTCTCTTGTTTTTTTTGTATCTCCATGTTTTTGCCCGCCGTCTTTTTTTGTATGTCACCGCTCTATCATGTTTATTGTGCAACTAAAGGCTGAAGAGCAGCGTACCATGCTGCTGCCAGCCCACCTGTATAGGTGTTTAAATTACAATAAAGGAAAAAAAAAAAGCTTGCTAGCAAGATCATACTTCACAGGATCATTTCTGTAGTATGTCTTCAACTCTGTCTAGTTCAAAGCTGGAGTAGACGTAACCACGATGATGAGTGGTAGCACTGTCCCTGAGCGTGAGGCTTGCGATCGAGATTCATCGCATCTTGGTTGTAATCGATGATCGTTCACCTCATTCTGAGGGATGTGGGAAGGGAATAGCGCTTTCCGAGTGGTGGTTTTATTATATAGAATAGAAGCAAGCATAAGTCATACTTTTGGTATCGGGACCCGCGTCGTTGCAGCAATGTCGCTACAGGTTGTGGAAGGACTTTGATTGCGACATGTCATGAAAGCCTTGTGGGAGTTTCTCGAGTGGCACGGGGACGAGCCATTTGATTTGGCCTGCTCCAAGTGCTAGGCTTGGATGACAACGACGTACTTTTGAGTTACAAGAATGAGTGAGCAACACAAGAAGAGTGCAATTGATGACCATAAACGGCTGACACACAACACAGTCTTGATAATCAGCACTAATGCATGATGTACGGAACATTTAGGAGGAGCGCGTTTGGCTAGCAAACATAAATTGAGTGATTTGCAAGGCACTGTTATCTGCAAGAAGGAATGCATGGAATTCGCAAATGAATAAGACTGGTTCAAATACTATCGACAGAAATTTTATTTCTGTTGTCAACTAGTATTAATTAGTTGTGTGGGAGCAGGGGGATATTTCCCTTGCACCATACATCTACATACAGGTTGCGTCTGATGTGGCCTAGTTTTGCGTTCAAAGAACTATCTAGTTGCCTGTTTTTTCAGTGAACGAGTGTGGTGGGGAGGAGAGAGATTAGTGTTAGATGCAGAGCAGTGCGGGCAGTTAGTTGTGTGTCTGACGGTGGGTCGCCGAGAGGAATTAGGCGTGCTGCCATCTGTCGGCAGGTGAGGTAATGAAGCAGCTTGAATGGTGACAGAAATGATGAAAATAGTTATCTAAAGAGTAATATCGACGACATTTGGCAGACACGTATTTCAGCGCTGACAGTTAGTTTGGGGTGTGTGCTTGCATGGCACTGGAAGTCTGTTGACGGTAGAGAAGTAGACAAGACGGAAAGAATTTTCCGCGTTCTCGCGGAGAAGCAATAGAGAAGCAGCCATAAGTATTGAAGTGAGGGCTTTGATCGGCATCTCCGGCGGTACACCGAAAGGTTACCGCCCTTCGATAGTGCAATTTTCGCGCTAATCGAAGTGTTAGGGGTTACAGGTGCCAGCCCGCAGCAGCAGCAGCAGCAGCAGTAGCAGTTCACGGTCCCGGCCTGCAGCAGTGGTCAGCCAGCCAGCCAGCCAGCCAGCCAGCCAGCCAGCCAGCCAGCCTGCCAGCCCTCCGGTGGCAGCAGCAGTCCTGCCAGCAGCAGTCCAGCCCGCAGCAGTCCAGCCAGCAGCAGCAGCAGCAGCAGCAGCCGCCGCCGCCGCCGCCGCCGCCCCGGCCCCGTCCGCGGCAGCAGCGTCCCTGCCTCTCGCCGTCGCCGTCGCCGTCGCCGCCGTCCGTCCGCCGTCCGTCCGCCGTCCGTCCGCCGTCTCCCAGTGTGTGGGTCCTGTCCTTTTAGTGCTGTGTTCTTTCTTTCTTCTTCTTGTCGTCATGTCCGCCCCCACCACCACCGTCACTACTACCACCACCGCCATCGTGTATACGTCCCCTTCCGCCGCCTCCACCACAATCACTTGGTGTGCCCAGTCCCACCCCCCTCCTTCCATCCCTCCCCTCCTCTCTCTCCCTTCGCCCTCGCTCTTTGTCGCCCCCTCTCCCGATTCCTCCTCTCGTTCTGATCCCTCCCCCCACTCCCCCAGCCTGTCACTGCAGCTCCGGCTAGGGTGGTGGCCCGTCGGGCCACTGCCCACGCCCAGCTCTCCCCGTCGCCATCGCCGTCACCGCCGCCTCCACCACCACCGCCATCTTCATCGACTTCACCGTCGCCGTCACTGCCACCTTCGCCTGCGCCGTCACAGTCATTATCTCCGGCGCCGACTGCTGCGTCCGTGCCGGGACCTGCCCCTTCCCACCACCTCCCCATTGTTCCCGTCCCTCTTATCACCACCCGCCCATCTGCCGCTGTCAAACGCCCTAGTGCCGCCCCCACTCCCTCTGCTCCTAAAAAGGCTCCACCCCGCCCCCCATCCCCACCCCAAAATGCCATGGACGTCTCCCCACCAGGCCCCGCTCCCTCCTCCTCCTCCTCCTCCTCCCCACCCGGTCTCTACAAATATCTCCTGTCCCGTCCCGATCCTTCATTCCTCGAGGCCCGGAATCTCTCCCTCCTCCTCCGCCAACATTTCCCTGGCGCCCCCATCTCTCTCCTTACTCCCAGACGGGATTCCGTTCTTATCTCCTCCCCCAGCCCAACCCTCCATACTGACATCCTCTCCTGCCTCCCCATCACCCGTTTTGGCCCTAACGCCTCCCTCACCCCTGCTCCCTCCCCATCTCCTACCCGCCAACCCCAACCCCCGCGTCGCCCGCCGACCCTCACCGCCGTGATCACTCGGCTTAGCCCGTTGATCACGGAGGAGGAGGTGTTGGCGGAGCTGAAGGCCCATCCCACCCTGGAGGTGCGGGCAGTCCGCCGCATTTTTAACACGACCGGCCCCACCCGCCTTATGCGGGTGTTCTCTCAGGACGCCCCCTCCATTGACCGTCTCCTGAAGGAGGGTGCCCTCCTCTTCAATCAGCGGTACAAAGTCGACCCCTCCCGTTCCCCCCCTCAATCCCTGCGCTGCCAGAGATGTCTGCGCTGCAATGCACACACAACAGCCGAGTGCCGCGAGGCCCCCACATGCCCGCATTGTCGCCAAGCGCACTTCCTCCGGCAGTGCCCCAACCTCCAATCCCCTCCCTCCTGTAATACCTGCAGCCTCCCCCACCCTACCTACTCCCAAAAGTGTAAAGCCCGGCCCCCTCCCACCACCCCTGAACTCACCGTCCCTGTCCGTCCCCTGGACGCCCCCACCCCTCCTGGCAATTCCCTTCGTCCCCCCCCACTGCTGAGGACATCATCAGGTTCCTCACCATTGTCCTCCAAAACGTCCATCGCTTTCAGCGCCCCCACACCCTCCAACAGATCTCCCTCGCCGCCCGTTCCATATTCCACCTTAAAATGTACGCCACCTATTCCAATAACCAGGCCCATTTCACCTTCTCCCGCTTTGACACCCTCGTCTAAATCCTTATCATGGCACGACAGCATCGTATCCTTTTCAACAATATCCGCTCCCTTCCCGCCAACAAGAACCTCTTCCTGCACACCCTTGCTACCCACCGTGTGGATGCCTTCCTCCTCAATGAAACCTTCCTCTAACCCCACCACTCCATCCACACCTCCCCCTATCTCCTCCACCGCTCCGATAATCCCCTCCCAGTTGCGCGTGGCGGAGTTGCCATTGGCCACCACCGCCAGATCCCCGTTCGGCTCCAACCTCTCCTTCCCGACCCCACCGAACACCTGATCCTTAGTCTCTTCTTCCCCGGCCTTACCGTTACCTGTGCCACCATCTATGTCCGCCCCAACGCCCCTCTTCCTTTCGACTTCCTCTCCCACATCGACCGTACCTTCTCCTCCTATGTGATCGCCGCCGACCTCAACATCCATAGTCGCTCCGCTGCCCAGTTGCGGCGGTGGCATCGGTTCCTCTCCTCCCTTCGAGGCGACCTCGTCCCCATCCCCCAGCACACCCGCCCCGAATCCAATTCCACTCCCGATGTTATTCTTTCCTCCCCCAACCTCCTTGGTCGCATTACGGTGGATGTCCTGGAGCCTATTGGTAGTGACCATCTCCCTGTCCTCCTCACCGTTTCAGACGGTCGTCGCCCCCGCCCCGACCCTCGTCATGACCCTCCCCCCAAGTACATCCATGACTATTCCCGTGCCAACTGGGATGCCTACCGGGATACCCTCTCCACTCAGGTCGATAGCCACCCTCTCGCCTACCGCCATCCCGATGATGTCTCCCATGCCGCCTCCTTTCTCCAGCAGACCTTGTCTGAGGCCGTGGAGGCCCACGTCCCTACTGTTGCCATCCACCCCCACCGTCCTACCTTACCACCACAGGCCGTCCTCCTCCTCCGTGAATCCCGTCGTCTCTACCGTGCCTTCCTCCGCACGCGTGACCCGGACACCCTACGACGCCACCGGCAACTACAGCGACACATTCGAAATTTCCTCGCGGCTAAGAAACGCCGGGACTGGCGACAGACATGCACCCGTTTAAATGCTACCCTCCCCATCAACTCGTCCAAGTTCTGGACCGCCTTCCGTCGCCTTACCGGAACTAAGCCCTCCCCCTACTATCCTCTTCTCCACGATGACCACCCCTTCCCTGACGCCCTTAGTAAGGCCAACCACTTTGCCTCCTACCTGTCCGATGTGTTTTCCATCCCTGATGATCCCCGGTTCGATTACTCCCTCTTCCCAGATATCCGCGATCGAACTGACACCTCTGTCCCTCCCCTCGCTCCTGGTTTCCAGTACTTGGACAACATTCCACACACGGAACTTAACGCCCCCATCACTACACAGGATCTCATTACTACACTCCGCACCAAACGCAACACCGCTCCTGGTCACGATCGTGTCACCTACCGTCACCTTCGTGAAGCTCCTGTCTCTTTCCTCTCCACCCTGGCCAGGCTCTACAATGTAGTCCTGTCCACTGGTTACTACCCTGCTCTGTGGAAAACCTCTCGTATCCTCATGTTCCTCAAACCTGGCAAACCGCCGTCCGCCGTCTCCTCCTACCGTCCCATCAGCCTTACCTCGGTCTTCAGCAAGGTCCTGGAATCTGTCCTCACCCGCCGCATCCACCAGCATCTCCGCCAGCACCGCCTCCTCCCCGTTACCCAGTGTGGCTTTCGGCCGTCCTTCTCTTCCGACGATCTTCTCCTTCACCTCACTCATCTCCTTTCCGAACAGCTCAATTCCCGTCGCTCCGCCATCTTCCTCTCTCTTGACCTCGAACGCGCCTATGACCGCGTATGGCACTCCGGTCTCCTCTTCAAGCTCCAAACCTTCGCCCTTCCCATTAACTACGTTCGTCTGATCGGTTCCTTTCTCTCCCGCCGTCCTTCCTATGTCACCATCCATAACTCCGATTCCTACACCTTTTTCCCCTCCGCCGGTGTGCCCCAAGGCTCCGTCCTCTCCCCCCTTCTGTACTTGTTGTACACGGCGGACATGCCGCCGCCGCCACCCCCCGTCCACCTTCTCCAGTTTGCCGATGACACCGCCTTCCTTGCCCTTGCCCCCACCCTGCAACGCTCCCAACACCTTCTCCAATCCCATCTTGACCGGTTCACCGCTTGGTGCAACCAGTGGTTGCTCAAGGTCAATCCTTCCAAAACCCAGGCGATCATTGTAGGCAAAACCACCCCTTCCTTCCGCCTCCTTGATTTCTATCTCACCGTTTATGGCCGTCCCATCGCTCTCACCCCCACCCTTAAGTACCTTGGCGTCACCCTCGACCGTCGCCTCTCCTGGACTCCCCATCTCCAGGCAATCCAAGCCAAGGCACGTTCCCGACTCCGTCTCCTCAAGCTCCTTTCCGGCCGTACGTGGGGTCTGGACCCCTCCACCATCCTACACACCTATAAGTCCCTCATCCGTCCTATCCTCTGTTACGCCCATCCCGCCTGGATCTCCGCCCCCCCTTCCTTTTATAAATCCCTCCAAATCCTTGAACGCCATGCTCTCCGCCTTGCCTATCGCATCCGTCTCCCCTCCCCCACGCGGATCCTGTATGATCTTATCCCCTTCCCTCACCTCCTCCTCTTCCTCGAAAGGATACGAATCCTCTACACCTCCCGTAAACTCGATCCTCCCCACCTGCTCGTCTCCCCGATCCTCTCCCACCCCCGCCCGCTGCCGCGCCTGTACTCTCATGTCCCACCCGGTCTCCATCTCTCCACCCTCCTTACCCTCTCCCAAGGTGGCTTCCGCCAGCTCCCCCTCCCTGATGATGCCCTCCTCCCCTCCATCTACCCCTCCTACCAACTTTGATCCTCCCGCCCTCCTCCCGTGCTTGCTCCTCCGGGCATCCTCCCTCCCTTCTCTCCCTTTTTCCCTCCCTCCTCCTTTTCTCTCCCCTTCTCCCCCGGGCCCCCCCTCCCCTGTCCCTCTCCCTCTTGCCCCCGTCTCCCCCGCCGTTGGCATCCTATTCTCCCCTCTCCCCCCACCTCCCCCCTGTTCCACTCTTGGCAGGTCCCCGGACTCGCACACGCTACGTGGACTTTCGCGCGCCGGAGATCGCCGCCATCAGTGTCTTGTGTGTGCCGTCGTGTTTCGTGTTCAGTGTTTCCCGTCACGCTCCGTTGTTCACCAGTGCCATCGTCTTCTTCAGTGTCTGTGCGTCGTCTCAACAGTTTGCAGTGTGGTTTATCGTCAAGTGTGAACGGCTCCGTGTTTGTCTCTCTGTGTCTCCTATTTTATCGCCCACCATTTTGTGACTTTTCTGTTTTTCTCCTGTTTTTTGTGCTTCTGTCTCATTTGGCTGAAGAGCAGCGTAGTGTGCTGCTGCCAGCCTGCTTATTGTATAGGCATTAAAATGACAATAAAGTAAAAAAAAAAAAAATAGCTTGCTAGCAAGATCATACTTCACAGGATCATTTCTGTAGTATGTCTTCAACTCTCTCTAGTTCAAAGCTGGAGTAGACGTAACCACGATGATGAGTGGTAGCACTGTCCCTGAGCGTGAGGCTTGCGATCGAGATTCATCGCATCTTGGTTGTAATCGATGATCGTTCACCACATTCTGAGGGATGTGGGAAGGGAATAGCGCTTTCCGAGTGGTGGTTTTATTATATAGAATAGAAGCAAGCATAAGTCATACTTTTGGTATCGGGACCCGCGTCGTTGCAGCAATGTCGCTACAGGTTGTGGAAGGACTTTGATTGCGACATGTCATGAAAGCCTTGTGGGAGTTTCTCGAGTGGCACGGGGACGAGCCATTTGATTTGGCCTGCTCCAAGTGCTAGGCTTGGATGACAACGACGTACTTTTGAGTTACAAGAATGAGTGAGCAACACAAGAAGAGTGCAATTGATGACCATAAACGGCTGACACACAACACAGTCTTGATAATCAGCACTAATGCATGATGTACGGAACATTTAGGAGGAGCGCGTTTGGCTAGCAAACATGAATTGAGTGATTTGCAAGGCACTGTTATCTGCAAGAAGGAATGCATGGAATTCGCAAATGAATAAGACTGGTTCAAATACTATCGACAGAAATTTTATTTCTGTTGTCAACTAGTATTAATTAGTTGTGTGGGAGCAGGGGGATATTTCCCTTGCACCATACATCTACATACAGGTTGCGTCTGATGTGGCCTAGTTTTGCGTTCAAAGAACTATCTAGTTGCCTGTTTTTTCAGTGAACGAGTGTGGTGGGGAGGAGAGAGATTAGTGTTAGATGCAGAGCAGTGCGGGCAGTTAGTTGTGTGTCTGACGGTGGGTCGCCGAGAGGAATTAGGCGTGCTGCCATCTGTCGGCAGGTGAGGTAATGAAGCAGCTTGAATGGTGACAGAAATGATGAAAATAGTTATCTAAAGAGTAATATCGACGACATTTGGCAGACACGTATTTCAGCGCTGACAGTTAGTTTGGGGTGTGTGCTTGCATGGCACTGGAAGTCTGTTGACGGTAGAGAAGTAGACAAGACGGAAAGAATTTTCCGCGTTCTCGCGGAGAAGCAATAGAGAAGCAGCCATAAGTATTGAAGTGAGTGCTTTGATCGGCACTCTGGTTTCCCTTCAAAACGAATAAATCTTTCGCCTTTTACTAAAGATTTCCGTGGAGGGGAACATTAAATGAGTCTATAAGGTATTTTTCGTAGTGCTCGGCTATTGCTGAGCCATAATCACAAGTAAAACGTAATGTAATTAGCAAGAGGTAGGTTGTGTTGTGAGAATGAAGGGCGTGGAGTAGCGGATCACGTTGGATCAGGTAGATGCTTTTTTAATTTGAAAATGCAATTGGCCGTTTCGTAGTATAATGAAACAAGTACATTTGCCCTGAAATGGCTTGCAGTGTGTTAGGCGATTGTGTAAAGAGAGAGAGAGAGCGCTATTTATTGTCCTGGAAACTCTTGGCGAACCCTTTCCGCATCTCAGTTCTAGATGATTTGAGGGTGTTTACTTGCACTGCAGTTGCACAACAGCATATAAGCCGATATTTGGAAGTGAATGATGAATTGAGAGGCTTTGTAATAAATACTAGTATGTGATTAGTAGATTGTGTTTTGAAACCCAAAATTATTTTTACCGCACAAGTTTGTGATTTGTAGGTATGATGTGAGTGAGATTTGGGCTGTAGATGGTGGTTAGTTGGGCAGGATGAGCATTTCAATTGTTTTCAATAGAGTGGATATTAGTGGCACTGGCTTGTTGCCATAATGTGGCATTGGTTCTTTGTTCATAACAGTGTACTCAGTTTTGTAGAAGATTTAGGTGAGAAAGAGACAGTTGTTGAATATGACATAGATAGCTAGAGATGAATTGAGTAGCAATTTCCTGGTAGTTGTAGTTTGGGTATGATGTGTCTCAGTGAGAGATAAATCTTGAAATGGAAGGGTTGTTCCTAGCTACAGTCTTGGAAACTATGTATCTGCTGTTGACTCCAATGTTTTCAAGATTACTTGTGTACAAAATTGGCCAGACTTTGCAGTTTCTTCTTCAGTAAATGAGTGGAAGGTGGTGCAGATAATGGTATAAATGTTCAGTGCCTCCTGTGAGTTGTTGATGCTGCTTGTCTTTTAAGTAAAATTGATAGGGGCTCTTGATTGACCCAGCCATAGACAGAGCTGGTGCATACTTGGCTTGAGAAGACTTTGGCCAGTAAATGATGAAATACCAACACATTGCTCACAACAAAGCTCCTTTCCCTGCATTCTAGTTTCCCTCGGGTATAGAGTGACATGATATTGGCAGATAATCACTTTGATCAGGCTGTTTGTTTTTTTTTTAATGCTCTTTTACCAGAATCCATTCATAGTGATAAGTGTGTTCTCTGGTGGAACACGATGAGAACATTGTGTGAAGTGCACAGAAGTAGCTATTTGAGTGTGTGTGAAAATGTGAGGTAACCACTGTTACTCCTAAATTTCTGTGGAATTAAGTTTTCTGTGTGTGTCTGAAAATCCAAGTGGTTCAAGTTGGTAGTTTATTTGTTGCAAGCGAAAAAAGCTTTTTAGTAAACTGAGGCACTAGCATTAGTTTCCTGTTCACTGTGACAAGGAAGCTAGTATAAAAAGTAGTTTGTGGTTTTGTTTGCAAAGAAGTGCTCATGGGATGTAAGCACTGCTTGAGATTATTCTGAGATGATTTTTTGAGGGGGGGGGGAGATTGCTAAACATCTAGCATTTTAGTAAGGAGCTTGTCGGAGTAGTCGTAAAATTGTTATTTTATGAGAAATTTCTTTATTCATAGCACATGGCCATCATAGTTGAAGCATAAAGATTGGCATGGTATGCGTAGGTCTGTAAAATGTCCTGACAGTGATGTTCACAGAGACTTGTTGTATACTTTGATTCTTCATCTGTTTAACAGTAGACATAAGAAATGTATTAGTGGAGCAAGTAGCTGTGAAATTACTGGCGTATGATTGATAGTATGGACGTGGCGCTGAGTGGAAGTGTTTGTTTAGCTGTGGGTGTTTTCATAATTGCCATGTGAGGAAAAGCAATACTCGTGATAGGCGAAAAGAGATACAGAGAGAAACACATTTATTGCGAGTATTATACACTCCTGGAAATGGAAAAAAGAACACGTTGACACCGGTGTGTCAGACCCACCATACTTGCTCCGGACACTGCGAGAGGGCTGTACAAGCAATGATCACACCCACGGCACAGCGGACACACCAGGAACCGCGGTGTTGACCGTCGAATGGCGCTAGCTGCGCAGCATTTGTGCACCGCCGCCGTCAGTGTCAGCCAGTTTGCCGTGGCATACGGAGCTCCATCGCAGTCTTTAACACTGGTAGCATGCCGCGACAGCGTGGACGTGAACCGTATGTGCAGTTGACGGACTTTGAGCGAGGGCGTATAGTGGGCATGCAGGAGGCCGGGTGGACGTACCGCCGAATTGCTCAACACGTGGGGCGTGAGGTCTCCACAGTACATCGATGTTGTCGCCAGTGGTCGGCGGAAGGTGCACGTGCCCGTCGACCTGGGACCGGACCGCAGCCACGCACGGATGCACGCCAAGACCATAGGATCCTACGCAGTGCCGTAGGGGACCGCACCGCCACTTCCCAGCAAATTAGGGACACTGTTGCTCCTGGGGTATCGGCGAGGACCATTCGCAACCGTCTCCATGAAGCTGGGCTACGGTCCCGCACACCGTTAGGCCGTCTTCCGCTCACGCCCCAACATCGTGCAGCCCGCCTCCAGTGGTGTCGCGACAGGCGTGAATGGAGGGACGAATGGAGACGTGTCGTCTTCAGCGATGAGAGTCGCTTCTGCCTTGGTGCCAGTGATGGTCGTATGCGTGTTTGGCGCCGTGCAGGTGAGCGCCACAATCAGGACTGCATACGACCGAGGCACACAGGGCCAACACCCGGCATCATGGTGTGGGGAGCGATCTCCTACACTGGCCGTACACCACTGGTGATCGTCGAGGGGACACTGAATAGTGCGTGGTACATCCAAACCGTCATCGAACCCATCGTTCTACCATTCCTAGACCGGCAAGGGAACTTGCTGTTCCAACAGGACAATGCACGTCCGCATGTATCCCGTGCCACCCAACGTGCTCTAGAAGGTGTAAGTCAACTACCCTGGCCAGCAAGATCTCCGGATCTGTCCCCCATTGAGCATGTTTGGGACTGGATGAAGCGTCGTCTCACGCGGTCTGCACGTCCAGCACGAACGCTGGTCCAACTGAGGTGCCAGGTGGAAATGGCATGGCAAGCCGTTCCACAGGACTACATCCTGCATCTCTACGATCGTCTCCATGGGAGAATAGCAGTCTGCATTGCTGCGAAAGGTGGATATACACTGTACTAGTGCCGACATTGTGCATGCTCTGTTGCCTGTGTCTATGTGCCTGTGGTTCTGTCAGTGTGATCATGTGATGTATCTGACCCCAGGAATGTGTCAATAAAGTTTCCCCTTCCTGGGACAATGAATTCACGGTGTTCTTATTTCAATTTCCAGGAGTGTATATCAGCAGCTCTTGGGCGGGTATCAAGCTAGACGCAAAGTGAAACGAAAGAGGAAGTATGCATGAAAGTGGCGATATATCGACAAGAGTTTGCACTGTTAGGGTGAGGTGAATAAACTAGTGCGGTGCGAAAATTTTCGAAGAGAGAGGCGGCTTTAAAGAAAGCACAAGAGTCGTATGAACGCCGTCTTGTGTGTTTGTCTTTCAGTGGCTATTTGGCATGTCTGCTTGCGCCATAGGATGCTACTGTATGTGCCCCAGGCCCCCATCTAGCGGCCGGAGGTGCAAGCGGTGTTTACATACAGTCTCGCGTGAGGCAATGGTCTCTCATTTCGGAAGACAAGAAGCACTGGTAGCGCACAAAATAGCTGAGTGAGATCATGGCGGCCAAGTAAGAGTAGAAGTAGGTTCTTTGCAGAATGTCCGAGCTTAAGAAATTCTTCGATAAGTAAATCGCGAAATGTGAAGAGTGTGTCGTATTCTCGTAGGGCGTGTTGACGGTCTCGTGGCATAAGTAGCGAGCGGTGATAGCTTGCTAGCAAGATCATACTTCACAGGATCATTTCTGTAGTATGTCTTCAACTCTCTCTAGTTCAAAGCTGGAGTAGACGTAACCACGATGATGAGTGGTAGCACTGTCCCTGAGCGTGAGGCTTGCGATCGAGATTCATCGCATCTTGGTTGTAATCGATGATCGTTCACCACATTCTGAGGGATGTGGGAAGGGAATAGCGCTTTCCGAGTGGTGGTTTTATTATATAGAATAGAAGCAAGCATAAGTCATACTTTTGGTATCGGGACCCGCGTCGTTGCAGCAATGTCGCTACAGGTTGTGGAAGGACTTTGATTGCGACATGTCATGAAAGCCTTGTGGGAGTTTCTCAAGTGGCACGGGGACGAGCCATTTGATTTGGCCTGCTCCAAGTGCTAGGCTTGGATGACAACGACGTACTTTTGAGTTACAAGAATGAGTGAGCAACACAAGAAGAGTGCAATTGATGACCATAAACGGCTGACACACAACACAGTCTTGATAATCAGCACTAATGCATGATGTACGGAACATTTAGGAGGAGCGCGTTTGGCTAGCAAACATGAATTGAGTGATTTGCAAGGCACTGTTATCTGCAAGAAGGAATGCATGGAATTCGCAAATGAATAAGACTGGTTCAAATACTATCGACAGAAATTTTATTTCTGTTGTCAACTAGTATTAATTAGTTGTGTGGGAGCAGGGGGATATTTCCCTTGCACCATACATCTACATACAGGTTGCGTCTGATGTGGCCTAGTTTTGCGTTCAAAGAACTATCTAGTTGCCTGTTTTTTCAGTGAACGAGTGTGGTGGGGAGGAGAGAGATTAGTGTTAGATGCAGAGCAGTGCGGGCAGTTAGTTGTGTGTCTGACGGTGGGTCGCCGAGAGGAATTAGGCGTGCTGCCATCTGTCGGCAGGTGAGGTAATGAAGCAGCTTGAATGGTGACAGAAATGATGAAAATAGTTATCTAAAGAGTAATATCGACGACATTTGGCAGACACGTATTTCAGCGCTGACAGTTAGTTTGGGGTGTGTGCTTGCATGGCACTGGAAGTCTGTTGATGGTAGAGAAGTAGACAAGACGGAAAGAATTTTCCGCGTTCTCGCGGAGAAGCAATAGAGAAGCAGCCATAAGTATTGAAGTGAGGGCTTTGATCGGCACTCTGGTTTCCCTTCAAAACGAATAAATCTTTCGCCTTTTACTAAAGATTTCCGTGGAGGGGAACATTAAATGAGTCTATAAGGTATTTTTCGTAGTGCTCGGCTATTGCTGAGCCATAATCACAAGTAAAACGTAATGTAATTAGCAAGAGGTAGGTTGTGTTGTGAGTATGAAGGGCGTGGAGTAGCGGATCACGTTGGATCAGGTAGATGCTTTTTTAATTTGAAAATGTAATTGGCCGTTTCGTAGTATAATGAAACAAGTACATTTGCCCTGAAATGGCTTGCAGCGTGTTAGGCGATTGTGTAAAGAGAGAGAGAGAGCGCTATTTATTGTCCTGGAAACTCTTGGTGAACCCTTTCCGCATCTCAGTTCTAGATGATTTGAGGGTGTTTACTTGCACTGCAGTTGCACAACAGCATATAAGCCGATATTTGGAAGTGAATGATGAATTGAGAGGCTTTGTAATAAATACTAGTATGTGATTAGTAGATTGTGTTTTGAAACCCAAAATTATTTTTACCGCACAAGTTTGTGATTTGTAGGTATGATGTGAGTGAGATTTGGGCTGTAGATGGTGGTTAGTTGGGCAGGATGAGCATTTCAATTGTTTTCAATAGAGTGGATATTAGTGGCACTGGCTTGTTGCCATAATGTGGCATTGGTTCTTTGTTCATAACAGTGTACTCAGTTTTGTAGAAGATTTAGGTGAGAAAGAGACAGTTGTTGAATATGACATAGATAGCTAGAGATGAATTGAGTAGCAATTTCCTGGTAGTTGTAGTTTGGGTATGATGTGTCTCAGTGAGAGATAAATCTTGAAATGGAAGGGTTGTTCCTAGCTACAGTCTTGGAAACTATGTATCTGCTGTTGACTCCAATGTTTTCAAGATTACTTGTGTACAAAATTGGCCAGACTTTGCAGTTTCTTCTTCAGTAAATGAGTGGAAGGTGGTGCAGATAATGGTATAAATGTTCAGTGCCTCCTGTGAGTTGTTGATGCTGCTTGTCTTTTAAGTAAAATTGATAGGGGCTCTTGATTGACCCAGCCATAGACAGAGCTGGTGCATACTTGGCTTGAGAAGACTTTGGCCAGTAAATGATGAAATACCAACACATTGCTCACAACAAAGCTCCTTTCCCTGCATTCTAGTTTCCCTCGGGTATAGAGTGACATGATATTGGCAGATAATCACTTTGATCAGGCTGTTTGTTTTTTTTTTAATGCTCTTTTACCAGAATCCATTCATAGTGATAAGTGTGTTCTCTGGTGGAACACGATGAGAACATTGTGTGAAGTGCACAGAAGTAGCTATTTGAGTGTGTGTGAAAATGTGAGGTAACCACTGTTACTCCTAAATTTCTGTGGAATTAAGTTTTCTGTGTGTGTCTGAAAATCCAAGTGGTTCAAGTTGGTAGTTTATTTGTTGCAAGCGAAAAAAGCTTTTTAGTAAACTGAGGCACTAGCATTAGTTTCCTGTTCACTGTGACAAGGAAGCTAGTATAAAAAGTAGTTTGTGGTTTTGTTTGCAAAGAAGTGCTCATGGGATGTAAGCACTGCTTGAGATTATTCTGAGATGATTTTTTGAAGGGGGGGGGGGAGATTGCTAAACATCTAGCATTTTAGTAAGGAGCTTGTCGGAGTAATCGTAAAATTGTTATTTTATGAGAAATTTCTTTATTCATAGCACATGGCCATCATAGTTGAAGCATAAAGATTGGCATGGTATGCGTAGGTCTGTAAAATGTCCTGACAGTGATGTTCACAGAGACTTGTTGTATACTTTGATTCTTCATCTGTTTAACAGTAGACATAAGAAATGTATTAGTGGAGCAAGTAGCTGTGAAATTACTGGCGTATGATTGATAGTATGGACGTGGCGCTGAGTGTAAGTGTTTGTTTAGCTGTGGGTGTTTTCATAATTGCCATGTGAGGAAAAGCAATACTCGTGATAGGCGAAAAGAGATACAGAGAGAAACACATTTATTGCGAGTATTATATATCAGCAGCTCTTGGGCGGGTATCAAGCTAGACGCAAAGTGAAACGAAAGAGGAAGTATGCATGAAAGTGGCGATATATCGACAAGAGTTTGCACTGTTAGGGTGAGGTGAATAAACTAGTGCGGTGCGAAAATTTTCGAAGAGAGAGGCGGCTTTAAAGAAAGCACAAGAGTCGTATGAACGCCGTCTTGTGTGTTTGTCTTTCAGTGGCTATTTGGCATGTCTGCTTGCGCCATAGGATGCTACTGTATGTGCCCCAGGCCCCCATCTAGCGGCCGGAGGTGCAAGCGGTGTTTACATACAGTCTCGCGTGAGGCAATGGTCTCTCATTTCGGAAGACAAGAAGCACTGGTAGCGCACAAAATAGCTGAGTGAGATCATGGCGGCCAAGTAAGAGTAGAAGTAGGTTCTTTGCAGAATGTCCGAGCTTAAGAAATTCTTCGATAAGTACATCGCGAAATGTGAAGAGTGTGTCGCATTCTCGTAGGGCGTGTTGACGGTCTCGTGGCATAAGTAGCGAGCGGTGATAGCTTGCTAGGACTGGAGCCTATTGGTAGCGACCATCTCCCTGTCCTCCTCACCGCTTCAGACGGCCGTCACCCCCGCCCCGACCCTCGTCATGACCCTCCCCCTAAGTACATCCATGACTATTCCCGTGCCAACTGGAATGCCTACCGGGATACCCTCTCCACTCAGGTCGATAGCCACCCTCTCGCCTACCGCCGTCCCGATGATGTCACCCATGCCGCCTCCTTTCTCCAGCAGACCTTGTCTGAGGCCGTGGAGGCCCACGTCCCTACTGTTGCAATCCACCCCCACCGTCCTACCTTACCACCACAGGCCGTCCTCCTCCTCCGTGAATCCCGTCGTCTCTACCGTGCCTTCCTCCGCACGCGTGACCAGGACACCCTACGACGCCACCGGCAACTACAGCGACACATTCGAAATTTGCTCGCGGCTAAGAAACGCCGGGACTGGCGACAGACATGCACCCGTTTAAATGCTACCCTCCCTATAAACTCGTCCAAGTTCTGGACCGCCTTCCGTCGCCTTACCGGAACCAAACCCTCCCCCTACTATCCTCTTCTCCACGATGATCACCCCTTCCCTGACGCCCTTAGTAAGGCCAATCACTTTGCCTCCTACCTGTCCGATGTGTTTTCCATCCCTGATGATCCCCAGTTCGATTACTCCCTCTTCCCAGATATCCGCGATCGAACTGACACCTCTGTCACTCCCCTCGCTCCTGGTTTCCAGTACTTGGACAACATTCCACACACAGACCTTAATGCCCCCATCACCACACAGGATCTCATCACTACACTCCGCACCAAACGCAACACCGCTCCTGGTCACGATCGTGTCACCTACCGTCACCTTCGTGAAGCTCCTGTCTCTTTTCTCTCCACCCTGGCCAGGCTCTACAATGTAGTCCTGTCCACTGGTTACTACCCCGACCTGTGGAAAACCTCCCGTATCCTCATGTTCCTCAAACCTGGCAAACCGCCGTCCGCCGTTTCCTCCTACCGTCCCATCAGCCTTACCTCGGTCTTCAGCAAGGTCCTGGAATCTATCCTCACCCGCCGCATCCACCAGCATCTCCGCCAGCACCGCCTCCTCCCCGTTACCCAGTGTGGCTTTCGGCCGTCCTTCTCTTCCGACGATCTTCTCCTTCACCTCACTCACCTCCTTTCCGAACAGCTCAATTCCCGTCGCTCCGCAATCTTCCTCTCTCTTGACCTCGAACGCGCATATGACCGCGTATGGCATTCCGGTCTCCTCTTCAAGCTCCAAACCTTCGCCCTTCCCATTAACTACGTTCGTCTGATCGGTTCCTTTCTCTCCCGCCGTCCTTCCCATGTCACCATCCATAACACTGATTCCTACACCTTTTTCCCCTCCGCCGGTGTGCCCCAAGGCTCCGTCCTCTCCCCCCTTCTGTACTTGTTGTACACGGCGGACATGCCGCCGCCGTCACCCCCCGTCCACCTTCTCCAGTTTGCCGATGACACCGCCTTCCTTGCCCTTGCCCCCACCCTGCGACGCTCCCAACACCTTCTCCAATCCCATCTTGACCGGTTCACCGCTTGGTGCAACCAGTGGTTGCTCAAGGTCAATCCTTCCAAAACCCAGGCGATCATTGTAGGCAAAACCACTCCCTCCTTCCGCCTCCTTGATTTCTATCTCACCGTTTATGGCCGTCCCATCGCTCTCACCCCCACCCTTAAGTACCTTGGCGTCACCCTCGACCGTCGCCTCTCCTGGACTCCCCATCTCCAGACAATCCAAGCCAAGGCACGTTCCCGACTCCGTCTCCTCAAGCTCCTTTCCGGCCGAACGTGGGGTCTGGACCCCTCCACCATCCTCCACACCTATAAGTCCCTCATCCGCCCTATCCTCTGTTACGCCCATCCCGCCTGGATCTCCGCCCCCCCTTCCTTTTATAAATCCCTCCAAATCCTTGAACGCCATGCTCTCCGCCTTGCCTATCGCATCCGTCTCCCTTCCCCCACGCGGATCCTCTATGACCTTATCCCCTTCCCCCACCTCCTCCTCTTCCTCGAAAGGATACGAATCCTATACACCTCCCGTAAACTCGATCCTCCTCACCCGCTCGTCTCCCCGATCCTCTCCCACCCCCGCCCGCTGCCGCGCCTGTACTCCCATGTCCCACCTGGTCTCCATCTCTCCACCCTCCATACCCTCTCCCAAGGTGGCTTCCGCCAGCTCCCCCTCCCTGATGATGTCCTCCTCCCCTGCATCTACCCCTCCTATCAACTTTGATCCTTCCCCCCCCTCCTGTGTCCTTTCCTTTCGGCACCCTCCCTCCCCCCCTTTCCCTTCCCTTCTCTTTCCTTTCCCCCTCCCTCCTACCCTCTCCTCCGGGCTTCCCCTCCCCCTTCCTCCCTCCCCCTCTCTCCTTTGCCCATGGCATCTCTGCTCTCCCCTCTCCCATCTCCCCTTCCTCCTCCTCCACCCCCCTCTTAACAGGTCCCCGGACTCGTACACGCTCAGTGAACATTCGCGCGCCGGAGACCATCGCCACCAGTGTTCAGTGTGTGTGCATCGTTTTGTGTTTCGTGCAGTTCCGACTCAACTGTTCACATGTGCCGTCGCCGTTCGCCGTGTTTTGTGCGCCATGTTTCCAAGTGTTAGTGTTTTTTCGTCCAACGTGAACGGCTTCTTGTCTCTTGTTTTTTTTGTATCTCCATGTTTTTGCCCGCCGTCTTTTTTTGTATGTCACCGCTCTATCATGTTTATTGTGCAACTAAAGGCTGAAGAGCAGCGTACCATGCTGCTGCCAGCCCACCTGTATAGGTGTTTAAATTACAATAAAGGAAAAAAAAAAAAGCTTGCTAGCAAGATCATACTTCACAGGATCATTTCTGTAGTATGTCTTCAACTCTGTCTAGTTCAAAGCTGGAGTAGACGTAACCACGATGATGAGTGGTAGCACTGTCCCTGAGCGTGAGGCTTGCGATCGAGATTCATCGCATCTTGGTTGTAATCGATGATCGTTCACCTCATTCTGAGGGATGTGGGAAGGGAATAGCGCTTTCCGAGTGGTGATTTTATTATATAGAATAGAAGCAAGCATAAGTCATACTTTTGGTATCGGGACCCGCGTCGTTGCAGCAATGTCGCTACAGGTTGTGGAAGGACTTTGATTGCGACATGTCATGAAAGCCTTGTGGGAGTTTCTCGAGTGGCACGGGGACGAGCCATTTGATTTGGCCTGCTCCAAGTGCTAGGCTTGGATGACAACGACGTACTTTTGAGTTACAAGAATGAGTGAGCAACACAAGAAGAGTGCAATTGATGACCATAAACGGCTGACACACAACACAGTCTTGATAATCAGCACTAATGCATGATGTACGGAACATTTAGGAGGAGCGCGTTTGGCTAGCAAACATAAATTGAGTGATTTGCAAGGCACTGTTATCTGCAAGAAGGAATGCATGGAATTCGCAAATGAATAAGACTGGTTCAAATACTATCGACAGAAATTTTATTTCTGTTGTCAACTAGTATTAATTAGTTGTGTGGGAGCAGGGGGATATTTCCCTTGCACCATACATCTACATACAGGTTGCGTCTGATGTGGCCTAGTTTTGCGTTCAAAGAACTATCTAGTTGCCTGTTTTTTCAGTGAACGAGTGTGGTGGGGAGGAGAGAGATTAGTGTTAGATGCAGAGCAGTGCGGGCAGTTAGTTGTGTGTCTGACGGTGGGTCGCCGAGAGGAATTAGGCGTGCTGCCATCTGTCGGCAGGTGAGGTAATGAAGCAGCTTGAATGGTGACAGAAATGATGAAAATAGTTATCTAAAGAGTAATATCGACGACATTTGGCAGACACGTATTTCAGCGCTGACAGTTAGTTTGGGGTGTGTGCTTGCATGGCACTGGAAGTCTGTTGACGGTAGAGAAGTAGACAAGACGGAAAGAATTTTCCGCGTTCTCGCGGAGAAGCAATAGAGAAGCAGCCATAAGTATTGAAGTGAGGGCTTTGATCGGCATCTCCGGCGGTACACCGAAAGGTTACCGCCCTTCGATAGTGCAATTTTCGCGCTAATCGAAGTGTTAGGGGTTACAGGTGCCAGCCCGCAGCAGCAGCAGCAGCAGCAGTAGCAGTTCACGGTCCCGGCCTGCAGCAGTGGTCAGCCAGCCAGCCAGCCAGCCAGCCAGCCAGCCAGCCAGCCAGCCAGCCAGCCTGCCAGCCCTCCGGTGGCAGCAGCAGTCCTGCCAGCAGCAGTCCAGCCCGCAGCAGTCCAGCCAGCAGCAGCAGCAGCAGCAGCAGCCGCCGCCGCCGCCGCCGCCGCCGCCGCCGCCGCCGCCGCCGCCGCCCCGGCCCCGTCCGCGGCAGCAGCGTCCCTGCCTCTTGCCGTCGCCGTCGCCGTCGCCGCCGTCCGTCCGCCGTCCGTCCGCCGTCTCCCAGTGTGTGGGTCCTGTCCTTTTAGTGCTGTGTTCTTTCTTTCTTCTTCTTGTCGTCATGTCCGCCCCCACCACCACCGTCACTACTACCACCACCGCCATCGTGTATACGTCCCCTTCCGCCGCCTCCACCACAATCACTTGGTGTGCCCAGTCCCACCCCCCTCCTTCCATCCCTCCCCTCCTCTCTCTCCCTTCGCCCTCGCTCTTTGTCGCCCCCTCTCCCGATTCCTCCTCTCGTTCTGATCCCTCCCCCCACTCCCCCAGCCTGTCACTGCAGCTCCGGCTAGGGTGGTGGCCCGTCGGGCCACTGCCCACGCCCAGCTCTCCCCGTCGCCATCGCCGTCACCGCCGCCTCCACCACCACCGCCATCTTCATCGACTTCACCGTCGCCGTCACTGCCACCTTCGCCTGCGCCGTCACAGTCATTATCTCCGGCGCCGACTGCTGCGTCCGTGCCGGGACCTGCCCCTTCCCACCACCTCCCCATTGTTCCCGTCCCTCTTATCACCACCCGCCCATCTGCCGCTGTCAAACGCCCTAGTGCCGCCCCCACTCCCTCTGCTCCTAAAAAGGCTCCACCCCGCCCCCCATCCCCACCCCAAAATGCCATGGACGTCTCCCCACCAGGCCCCGCTCCCTCCTCCTCCTCCTCCTCCTCCCCACCCGGTCTCTACAAATATCTCCTGTCCCGTCCCGATCCTTCATTCCTCGAGGCCCGGAATCTCTCCCTCCTCCTCCGCCAACATTTCCCTGGCGCCCCCATCTCTCTCCTTACTCCCAGACGGGATTCCGTTCTTATCTCCTCCCCCAGCCCAACCCTCCATACTGACATCCTCTCCTGCCTCCCCATCACCCGTTTTGGCCCTAACGCCTCCCTCACCCCTGCTCCCTCCCCATCTCCTACCCGCCAACCCCAACCCCCGCGTCGCCCGCCGACCCTCACCGCCGTGATCACTCGGCTTAGCCCGTTGATCACGGAGGAGGAGGTGTTGGCGGAGCTGAAGGCCCATCCCACCCTGGAGGTGCGGGCAGTCCGCCGCATTTTTAACACGACCGGCCCCACCCGCCTTATGCGGGTGTTCTCTCAGGACGCCCCCTCCATTGACCGTCTCCTGAAGGAGGGTGCCCTCCTCTTCAATCAGCGGTACAAAGTCGACCCCTCCCGTTCCCCCCCTCAATCCCTGCGCTGCCAGAGATGTCTGCGCTGCAATGCACACACAACAGCCGAGTGCCGCGAGGCCCCCACATGCCCGCATTGTCGCCAAGCGCACTTCCTCCGGCAGTGCCCCAACCTCCAATCCCCTCCCTCCTGTAATACCTGCAGCCTCCCCCACCCTACCTACTCCCAAAAGTGTAAAGCCCGGCCCCCTCCCACCACCCCTGAACTCACCGTCCCTGTCCGTCCCCTGGACGCCCCCACCCCTCCTGGCAATTCCCTTCGTCCCCCCCCACTGCTGAGGACATCATCAGGTTCCTCACCATTGTCCTCCAAAACGTCCATCGCTTTCAGCGCCCCCACACCCTCCAACAGATCTCCCTCGCCGCCCGTTCCATATTCCACCTTAAAATGTACGCCACCTATTCCAATAACCAGGCCCATTTCACCTTCTCCCGCCTTGACACCCTCGTCTAAATCCTTATCATGGCACGACAGCATCGTATCCTTTTCAACAATATCCGCTCCCTTCCCGCCAACAAGAACCTCTTCCTGCACACCCTTGCTACCCACCGTGTGGATGCCTTCCTCCTCAATGAAACCTTCCTCCAACCCCACCACTCCATCCACACCTCCCCCTATCTCCTCCACCGCTCCGATAATCCCCTCCCAGTTGCGCGTGGCGGAGTTGCCATTGGCCACCACCGCCAGATCCCCGTTCGGCTCCAACCTCTCCTTCCCGACCCCACCGAACACCTGATCCTTAGTCTCTTCTTCCCCGGCCTTACCGTTACCTGTGCCACCATCTATGTCCGCCCCAACGCCCCTCTTCCTTTCGACTTCCTCTCCCACATCGACCGTACCTTCTCCTCCTATGTGATCGCCGCCGACCTCAACATCCATAGTCGCTCCGCTGCCCAGTTGCGGCGGTGGCATCGGTTCCTCTCCTCCCTTCGAGGCGACCTCGTCCCCATCCCCCAGCACACCCGCCCCGAATCCAATTCCACTCCCGATGTTATTCTTTCCTCCCCCAACCTCCTTGGTCGCATTACGGTGGATGTCCTGGAGCCTATTGGTAGTGACCATCTCCCTGTCCTCCTCACCGTTTCAGACGGTCGTCGCCCCCGCCCCGACCCTCGTCATGACCCTCCCCCCAAGTACATCCATGACTATTCCCGTGCCAACTGGGATGCCTACCGGGATACCCTCTCCACTCAGGTCGATAGCCACCCTCTCGCCTACCGCCATCCCGATGATGTCTCCCATGCCGCCTCCTTTCTCCAGCAGACCTTGTCTGAGGCCGTGGAGGCCCACGTCCCTACTGTTGCCATCCACCCCCACCGTCCTACCTTACCACCACAGGCCGTCCTCCTCCTCCGTGAATCCCGTCGTCTCTACCGTGCCTTCCTCCGCACGCGTGACCCGGACACCCTACGACGCCACCGGCAACTACAGCGACACATTCGAAATTTCCTCGCGGCTAAGAAACGCCGGGACTGGCGACAGACATGCACCCGTTTAAATGCTACCCTCCCCATCAACTCGTCCAAGTTCTGGACCGCCTTCCGTCGCCTTACCGGAACTAAGCCCTCCCCCTACTATCCTCTTCTCCACGATGACCACCCCTTCCCTGACGCCCTTAGTAAGGCCAACCACTTTGCCTCCTACCTGTCCGATGTGTTTTCCATCCCTGATGATCCCCGGTTCGATTACTCCCTCTTCCCAGATATCCGCGATCGAACTGACACCTCTGTCCCTCCCCTCGCTCCTGGTTTCCAGTACTTGGACAACATTCCACACACGGAACTTAACGCCCCCATCACTACACAGGATCTCATTACTACACTCCGCACCAAACGCAACACCGCTCCTGGTCACGATCGTGTCACCTACCGTCACCTTCGTGAAGCTCCTGTCTCTTTCCTCTCCACCCTGGCCAGGCTCTACAATGTAGTCCTGTCCACTGGTTACTACCCTGCTCTGTGGAAAACCTCTCGTATCCTCATGTTCCTCAAACCTGGCAAACCGCCGTCCGCCGTCTCCTCCTACCGTCCCATCAGCCTTACCTCGGTCTTCAGCAAGGTCCTGGAATCTGTCCTCACCCGCCGCATCCACCAGCATCTCCGCCAGCACCGCCTCCTCCCCGTTACCCAGTGTGGCTTTCGGCCGTCCTTCTCTTCCGACGATCTTCTCCTTCACCTCACTCATCTCCTTTCCGAACAGCTCAATTCCCGTCGCTCCGCCATCTTCCTCTCTCTTGACCTCGAACGCGCCTATGACCGCGTATGGCACTCCGGTCTCCTCTTCAAGCTCCAAACCTTCGCCCTTCCCATTAACTACGTTCGTCTGATCGGTTCCTTTCTCTCCCGCCGTCCTTCCTATGTCACCATCCATAACTCCGATTCCTACACCTTTTTCCCCTCCGCCGGTGTGCCCCAAGGCTCCGTCCTCTCCCCCCTTCTGTACTTGTTGTACACGGCGGACATGCCGCCGCCGCCACCCCCCGTCCACCTTCTCCAGTTTGCCGATGACACCGCCTTCCTTGCCCTTGCCCCCACCCTGCAACGCTCCCAACACCTTCTCCAATCCCATCTTGACCGGTTCACCGCTTGGTGCAACCAGTGGTTGCTCAAGGTCAATCCTTCCAAAACCCAGGCGATCATTGTAGGCAAAACCACCCCTTCCTTCCGCCTCCTTGATTTCTATCTCACCGTTTATGGCCGTCCCATCGCTCTCACCCCCACCCTTAAGTACCTTGGCGTCACCCTCGACCGTCGCCTCTCCTGGACTCCCCATCTCCAGGCAATCCAAGCCAAGGCACGTTCCCGACTCCGTCTCCTCAAGCTCCTTTCCGGCCGTACGTGGGGTCTGGACCCCTCCACCATCCTACACACCTATAAGTCCCTCATCCGTCCTATCCTCTGTTACGCCCATCCCGCCTGGATCTCCGCCCCCCCTTCCTTTTATAAATCCCTCCAAATCCTTGAACGCCATGCTCTCCGCCTTGCCTATCGCATCCGTCTCCCCTCCCCCACGCGGATCCTGTATGATCTTATCCCCTTCCCTCACCTCCTCCTCTTCCTCGAAAGGATACGAATCCTCTACACCTCCCGTAAACTCGATCCTCCCCACCTGCTCGTCTCCCCGATCCTCTCCCACCCCCGCCCGCTGCCGCGCCTGTACTCTCATGTCCCACCCGGTCTCCATCTCTCCACCCTCCTTACCCTCTCCCAAGGTGGCTTCCGCCAGCTCCCCCTCCCTGATGATGCCCTCCTCCCCTCCATCTACCCCTCCTACCAACTTTGATCCTCCCGCCCTCCTCCCGTGCTTGCTCCTCCGGGCATCCTCCCTCCCTTCTCTCCCTTTTTCCCTCCCTCCTCCTTTTCTCTCCCCTTCTCCCCCGGGCCCCCCCTCCCCTGTCCCTCTCCCTCTTGCCCCCGTCTCCCCCGCCGTTGGCATCCTATTCTCCCCTCTCCCCCCACCTCCCCCCTGTTCCACTCTTGGCAGGTCCCCGGACTCGCACACGCTACGTGGACTTTCGCGCGCCGGAGATCGCCGCCATCAGTGTCTTGTGTGTGCCGTCGTGTTTCGTGTTCAGTGTTTCCCGTCACGCTCCGTTGTTCACCAGTGCCATCGTCTTCTTCAGTGTCTGTGCGTCGTCTCAACAGTTTGCAGTGTGGTTTATCGTCAAGTGTGAACGGCTCCGTGTTTGTCTCTCTGTGTCTCCTATTTTATCGCCCACCATTTTGTGACTTTTCTGTTTTTCTCCTGTTTTTTGTGCTTCTGTCTCATTTGGCTGAAGAGCAGCGTAGTGTGCTGCTGCCAGCCTGCTTATTGTATAGGCATTAAAATGACAATAAAGTAAAAAAAAAAAAAAATAGCTTGCTAGCAAGATCATACTTCACAGGATCATTTCTGTAGTATGTCTTCAACTCTCTCTAGTTCAAAGCTGGAGTAGACGTAACCACGATGATGAGTGGTAGCACTGTCCCTGAGCGTGAGGCTTGCGATCGAGATTCATCGCATCTTGGTTGTAATCGATGATCGTTCACCACATTCTGAGGGATGTGGGAAGGGAATAGCGCTTTCCGAGTGGTGGTTTTATTATATAGAATAGAAGCAAGCATAAGTCATACTTTTGGTATCGGGACCCGCGTCGTTGCAGCAATGTCGCTACAGGTTGTGGAAGGACTTTGATTGCGACATGTCATGAAAGCCTTGTGGGAGTTTCTCGAGTGGCACGGGGACGAGCCATTTGATTTGGCCTGCTCCAAGTGCTAGGCTTGGATGACAACGACGTACTTTTGAGTTACAAGAATGAGTGAGCAACACAAGAAGAGTGCAATTGATGACCATAAACGGCTGACACACAACACAGTCTTGATAATCAGCACTAATGCATGATGTACGGAACATTTAGGAGGAGCGCGTTTGGCTAGCAAACATGAATTGAGTGATTTGCAAGGCACTGTTATCTGCAAGAAGGAATGCATGGAATTCGCAAATGAATAAGACTGGTTCAAATACTATCGACAGAAATTTTATTTCTGTTGTCAACTAGTATTAATTAGTTGTGTGGGAGCAGGGGGATATTTCCCTTGCACCATACATCTACATACAGGTTGCGTCTGATGTGGCCTAGTTTTGCGTTCAAAGAACTATCTAGTTGCCTGTTTTTTCAGTGAACGAGTGTGGTGGGGAGGAGAGAGATTAGTGTTAGATGCAGAGCAGTGCGGGCAGTTAGTTGTGTGTCTGACGGTGGGTCGCCGAGAGGAATTAGGCGTGCTGCCATCTGTCGGCAGGTGAGGTAATGAAGCAGCTTGAATGGTGACAGAAATGATGAAAATAGTTATCTAAAGAGTAATATATGACGACATTTGGCAGACACGTATTTCAGCGCTGACAGTTAGTTTGGGGTGTGTGCTTGCATGGCACTGGAAGTCTGTTGACGGTAGAGAAGTAGACAAGACGGAAAGAATTTTCCGCGTTCTCGCGGAGAAGCAATAGAGAAGCAGCCATAAGTATTGAAGTGAGGGCTTTGATCGGCACTCTGGTTTCCCTTCAAAACGAATAAATCTTTCGCCTTTTACTAAAGATTTCCGTGGAGGGGAACATTAAATGAGTCTATAAGGTATTTTTCGTAGTGCTCGGCTATTGCTGAGCCATAATCACAAGTAAAACGTAATGTAATTAGCAAGAGGTAGGTTGTGTTGTGAGAATGAAGGGCGTGGAGTAGCGGATCACGTTGGATCAGGTAGATGCTTTTTTAATTTGAAAATGCAATTGGCCGTTTCGTAGTATAATGAAACAAGTACATTTGCCCTGAAATGGCTTGCAGTGTGTTAGGCGATTGTGTAAAGAGAGAGAGAGAGCGCTATTTATTGTCCTGGAAACTCTTGGCGAACCCTTTCCGCATCTCAGTTCTAGATGATTTGAGGGTGTTTACTTGCACTGCAGTTGCACAACAGCATATAAGCCGATATTTGGAAGTGAATGATGAATTGAGAGGCTTTGTAATAAATACTAGTATGTGATTAGTAGATTGTGTTTTGAAACCCAAAATTATTTTTACCGCACAAGTTTGTGATTTGTAGGTATGATGTGAGTGAGATTTGGGCTGTAGATGGTGGTTAGTTGGGCAGGATGAGCATTTCAATTGTTTTCAATAGAGTGGATATTAGTGGCACTGGCTTGTTGCCATAATGTGGCATTGGTTCTTTGTTCATAACAGTGTACTCAGTTTTGTAGAAGATTTAGGTGAGAAAGAGACAGTTGTTGAATATGACATAGATAGCTAGAGATGAATTGAGTAGCAATTTCCTGGTAGTTGTAGTTTGGGTATGATGTGTCTCAGTGAGAGATAAATCTTGAAATGGAAGGGTTGTTCCTAGCTACAGTCTTGGAAACTATGTATCTGCTGTTGACTCCAATGTTTTCAAGATTACTTGTGTACAAAATTGGCCAGACTTTGCAGTTTCTTCTTCAGTAAATGAGTGGAAGGTGGTGCAGATAATGGTATAAATGTTCAGTGCCTCCTGTGAGTTGTTGATGCTGCTTGTCTTTTAAGTAAAATTGATAGGGGCTCTTGATTGACCCAGCCATAGACAGAGCTGGTGCATACTTGGCTTGAGAAGACTTTGGCCAGTAAATGATGAAATACCAACACATTGCTCACAACAAAGCTCCTTTCCCTGCATTCTAGTTTCCCTCGGGTATAGAGTGACATGATATTGGCAGATAATCACTTTGATCAGGCTGTTTGTTTTTTTTTTAATGCTCTTTTACCAGAATCCATTCATAGTGATAAGTGTGTTCTCTGGTGAAACACGATGAGAACATTGTGTGAAGTGCACAGAAGTAGCTATTTGAGTGTGTGTGAAAATGTGAGGTAACCACTGTTACTCCTAAATTTCTGTGGAATTAAGTTTTCTGTGTGTGTCTGAAAATCCAAGTGGTTCAAGTTGGTAGTTTATTTGTTGCAAGCGAAAAAAGCTTTTTAGTAAACTGAGGCACTAGCATTAGTTTCCTGTTCACTGTGACAAGGAAGCTAGTATAAAAAGTAGTTTGTGGTTTTGTTTGCAAAGAAGTGCTCATGGGATGTAAGCACTGCTTGAGATTATTCTGAGATGATTTTTTGAGGGGGGGGGGGGGAGATTGCTAAACATCTAGCATTTTAGTAAGGAGCTTGTCGGAGTAGTCGTAAAATTGTTATTTTATGAGAAATTTCTTTATTCATAGCACATGGCCATCATAGTTGAAGCATAAAGATTGGCATGGTATGCGTAGGTCTGTAAAATGTCCTGACAGTGATGTTCACAGAGACTTGTTGTATACTTTGATTCTTCATCTGTTTAACAGTAGACATAAGAAATGTATTAGTGGAGCAAGTAGCTGTGAAATTACTGGCGTATGATTGATAGTATGGACGTGGCGCTGAGTGTAAGTGTTTGTTTAGCTGTGGGTGTTTTCATAATTGCCATGTGAGGAAAAGCAATACTCGTGATAGGCGAAAAGAGATACAGAGAGAAACACATTTATTGCGAGTATTATATATCAGCAGCTCTTGGGCGGGTATCAAGCTAGACGCAAAGTGAAACGAAAGAGGAAGTATGCATGAAAGTGGCGATATATCGACAAGAGTTTGCACTGTTAGGGTGAGGTGAATAAACTAGTGCGGTGCGAAAATTTTCGAAGAGAGAGGCGGCTTTAAAGAAAGCACAAGAGTCGTATGAACGCCGTCTTGTGTGTTTGTCTTTCAGTGGCTATTTGGCATGTCTGCTTGCGCCATAGGATGCTACTGTATGTGCCCCAGGCCCCCATCTAGCGGCCGGAGGTGCAAGCGGTGTTTACATACAGTCTCGCGTGAGGCAATGGTCTCTCATTTCGGAAGACAAGAAGCACTGGTAGCGCACAAAATAGCTGAGTGAGATCATGGCGGCCAAGTAAGAGTAGAAGTAGGTTCTTTGCAGAATGTCCGAGCTTAAGAAATTCTTCGATAAGTAAATCGCGAAATGTGAAGAGTGTGTCGTATTCTCGTAGGGCGTGTTGACGGTCTCGTGGCATAAGTAGCGAGCGGTGATAGCTTGCTAGCAAGATCATACTTCACAGGATCATTTCTGTAGTATGTCTTCAACTCTCTCTAGTTCAAAGCTGGAGTAGACGTAACCACGATGATGAGTGGTAGCACTGTCCCTGAGCGTGAGGCTTGCGATCGAGATTCATCGCATCTTGGTTGTAATCGATGATCGTTCACCACATTCTGAGGGATGTGGGAAGGGAATAGCGCTTTCCGAGTGGTGGTTTTATTATATAGAATAGAAGCAAGCATAAGTCATACTTTTGGTATCGGGACCCGCGTCGTTGCAGCAATGTCGCTACAGGTTGTGGAAGGACTTTGATTGCGACATGTCATGAAAGCCTTGTGGGAGTTTCTCAAGTGGCACGGGGACGAGCCATTTGATTTGGCCTGCTCCAAGTGCTAGGCTTGGATGACAACGACGTACTTTTGAGTTACAAGAATGAGTGAGCAACACAAGAAGAGTGCAATTGATGACCATAAACGGCTGACACACAACACAGTCTTGATAATCAGCACTAATGCATGATGTACGGAACATTTAGGAGGAGCGCGTTTGGCTAGCAAACATGAATTGAGTGATTTGCAAGGCACTGTTATCTGCAAGAAGGAATGCATGGAATTCGCAAATGAATAAGACTGGTTCAAATACTATCGACAGAAATTTTATTTCTGTTGTCAACTAGTATTAATTAGTTGTGTGGGAGCAGGGGGATATTTCCCTTGCACCATACATCTACATACAGGTTGCGTCTGATGTGGCCTAGTTTTGCGTTCAAAGAACTATCTAGTTGCCTGTTTTTTCAGTGAACGAGTGTGGTGGGGAGGAGAGAGATTAGTGTTAGATGCAGAGCAGTGCGGGCAGTTAGTTGTGTGTCTGACGGTGGGTCGCCGAGAGGAATTAGGCGTGCTGCCATCTGTCGGCAGGTGAGGTAATGAAGCAGCTTGAATGGTGACAGAAATGATGAAAATAGTTATCTAAAGAGTAATATCGACGACATTTGGCAGACACGTATTTCAGCGCTGACAGTTAGTTTGGGGTGTGTGCTTGCATGGCACTGGAAGTCTGTTGATGGTAGAGAAGTAGACAAGACGGAAAGAATTTTCCGCGTTCTCGCGGAGAAGCAATAGAGAAGCAGCCATAAGTATTGAAGTGAGGGCTTTGATCGGCACTCTGGTTTCCCTTCAAAACGAATAAATCTTTCGCCTTTTACTAAAGATTTCCGTGGAGGGGAACATTAAATGAGTCTATAAGGTATTTTTCGTAGTGCTCGGCTATTGCTGAGCCATAATCACAAGTAAAACGTAATGTAATTAGCAAGAGGTAGGTTGTGTTGTGAGTATGAAGGGCGTGGAGTAGCGGATCACGTTGGATCAGGTAGATGCTTTTTTAATTTGAAAATGTAATTGGCCGTTTCGTAGTATAATGAAACAAGTACATTTGCCCTGAAATGGCTTGCAGCGTGTTAGGCGATTGTGTAAAGAGAGAGAGAGAGCGCTATTTATTGTCCTGGAAACTCTTGGTGAACCCTTTCCGCATCTCAGTTCTAGATGATTTGAGGGTGTTTACTTGCACTGCAGTTGCACAACAGCATATAAGCCGATATTTGGAAGTGAATGATGAATTGAGAGGCTTTGTAATAAATACTAGTATGTGATTAGTAGATTGTGTTTTGAAACCCAAAATTATTTTTACCGCACAAGTTTGTGATTTGTAGGTATGATGTGAGTGAGATTTGGGCTGTAGATGGTGGTTAGTTGGGCAGGATGAGCATTTCAATTGTTTTCAACAGAGTGGATATTAGTGGCACTGGCTTGTTGCCATAATGTGGCATTGGTTCTTTGTTCATAACAGTGTACTCAGTTTTGTAGAAGATTTAGGTGAGAAAGAGACAGTTGTTGAATATGACATAGATAGCTAGAGATGAATTGAGTAGCAATTTCCTGGTAGTTGTAGTTTGGGTATGATGTGTCTCAGTGAGAGATAAATCTTGAAATGGAAGGGTTGTTCCTAGCTACAGTCTTGGAAACTATGTATCTGCTGTTGACTCCAATGTTTTCAAGATTACTTGTGTACAAAATTGGCCAGACTTTGCAGTTTCTTCTTCAGTAAATGAGTGGAAGGTGGTGCAGATAATGGTATAAATGTTCAGTGCCTCCTGTGAGTTGTTGATGCTGCTTGTCTTTTAAGTAAAATTGATAGGGGCTCTTGATTGACCCAGCCATAGACAGAGCTGGTGCATACTTGGCTTGAGAAGACTTTGGCCAGTAAATGATGAAATACCAACACATTGCTCACAACAAAGCTCCTTTCCCTGCATTCTAGTTTCCCTCGGGTATAGAGTGACATGATATTGGCAGATAATCACTTTGATCAGGCTGTTTTTTTTTTTTTTAATGCTCTTTTACCAGAATCCATTCATAGTGATAAGTGTGTTCTCTGGTGGAACACGATGAGAACATTGTGTGAAGTGCACAGAAGTAGCTATTTGAGTGTGTGTGAAAATGTGAGGTAACCACTGTTACTCCTAAATTTCTGTGGAATTAAGTTTTCTGTGTGTGTCTGAAAATCCAAGTGGTTCAAGTTGGTAGTTTATTTGTTGCAAGCGAAAAAAGATTTTTAGTAAACTGAGGCACTAGCATTAGTTTCCTGTTCACTGTGACAAGGAAGCTAGTATAAAAAGTAGTTTGTGGTTTTGTTTGCAAAGAAGTGCTCATGGGATGTAAGCACTGCTTGAGATTATTCTGAGATGATTTTTTGAGGGGGGGGGGGAGATTGCTAAACATCTAGCATTTTAGTAAGGAGCTTGTCGGAGTAGTCGTAAAATTGTTATTTTATGAGAAATTTCTTTATTCATAGCACATGGCCATCATAGTTGAAGCATAAAGATTGGCATGGTATGCGTAGGTCTGTAAAATGTCCTGACAGTGATGTTCACAGAGACTTGTTGTATACTTTGATTCTTCATCTGTTTAACAGTAGACATAAGAAATGTATTAGTGGAGCAAGTAGCTGTGAAATTACTGGCGTATGATTGATAGTATGGACGTGGCGCTGAGTGGAAGTGTTTGTTTAGCTGTGGGTGTTTTCATAATTGCCATGTGAGGAAAAGCAATACTCGTGATAGGCGAAAAGAGAAACAGAGAGAAACACATTTATTGCGAGTATTATATATCAGCAGCTCTTGGGCGGGTATCAAGCTAGACGCAAAGTGAAACGAAAGAGGAAGTATGCATGAAAGTGGCGATATATCGACAAGAGTTTGCACTGTTAGGGTGAGGTGAATAAACTAGTGCGGTGCGAAAATTTTCGAAGAGAGAGGCGGCTTTAAAGAAAGCACAAGAGTCGTATGAACGCCGTCTTGTGTGTTTGTCTTTCAGTGGCTATTTGGCATGTCTGCTTGCGGCCGGAGGTGCAAGCGGTGTTTACATACAGTCTCGCGTGAGGCAATGGTCTCTCATTTCGGAAGACAAGAAGCACTGGTAGCGCACAAAATAGCTGAGTGAGATCATGGCGGCCAAGTAAGAGTAGAAGTAGGTTCTTTGCAGAATGTCCGAGCTTAAGAAATTCTTCGATAAGTACATCGCGAAATGTGAAGAGTGTGTCGTATTCTCGTAGGGCGTGTTGACGGTCTTGTGGCATAAGTAGCGAGCGGTGATAGCTTGCTAGCAAGATCTCCGGCGGTATACCGAAAGGTTACCGCCCTTCGATAGTGCACTTTTCGCGCTGATCGAAGTGTTAGGGGTTCCAGGTGCCAGCCAGCAGCAGCAGCAGCAGCAGCAGCAGCAGCAGCAGCAGCCGCCGCCGCCGCCGCCCCGGCCCCGTCCGCGGCAGCAGCGTCCCTGCCTCTCGCCGCCGCCGCCGCCGTCGCCGCCGTCGTCGCCGTCGACGTCCGTCCGCCGTCCGTCCGTCCGCCGTCCGTCCGCCGTCGTCCGTCCGTCCGCCGTCCGTCGTCTCCCAGTGTGTGTCCTGTCCTTTTAGTGCTGTGTTTTTTCTTTCTTCTTCTTGTCGTCATGTCCGCCCCCAGCACCACCGTCACTACTACCACCACCGCCATCGTGTATACGTCCCCTTCCGCCGCCTCCACCACTATCACTTGGTGTGCCCAGTCCCACCCCCCTCCTTCCATCCCTCCCCTCCTCTCTATCCCTTCGCCCTCGCTCTTTGTCGCCCCCCTCTCCCGCTTCCTCCTCTCGTTCTGATCCCTTCCCCCCACTCCCCCAGCCTGTCACTGCAGCTCCGGCTAGGGTGGTGGCCCGTCGGGCCACTGCGCACGCCCAGCTCTCCCCATCGCCATCACCACCGCCACCGCCGTCATCATCGTCGCCATCGCCATCACTGCCACATTCGCCTGCACCGTCACAGTCACTTCCTCCGGCGCCGACTGCTGGGTCTGTGCCGGGACCTGTCCCTTCCCACCACCTCCCCATCGTTCCTGTCCCTCTTGTCACCACCCGCCCATCTGCCGCTGTCAAACGCCCTAGTGGCGCCTCCACTTCCTCCACTCCTAAAAAGGCTCCACCCCGCCCCCCATCCCCACCCCAAAATGCCATGGACGTCTCCCCACCAGGCCCCGCTCCCTCCTCCTCCTCCTCCTCCTCCCCACCCGGTCTCTACAAATATCTCCTGTCCCGTCCCGATCCTTCCTTCCTCGAGGCCCGGAATCTCTCCCTCCTCCTCCTCCGCCAACATTTCCCAGGCGCCCCCATCTCTCTCCTTACTCCCAGACGGGATTCTGTTCTTATCTCCTCCCCCAGCCCAACCCTCCATACTGACATCCTCTCCCGCCTCCCCATCACCCGTTTTGGTCCTCACGCCTCCCTCACCCCTGCTCCCTCCCCATCTCCTACCCGCCAACCCCAACCCCCGCGTCGCCCGCCGACCCTCACCGCCGTGATCACTCGGCTTAGCCCGTCGATCACGGAGGAGGAGGTGCTGGCGGAGCTGAAGGCCCATCCCACCCTGGAGGTGCGGGCAGTCCGCCGCATTTTCAACGCGACCGGCCCCACCCGCCTTATGCCGTCTCCTGAAGGAGGGTGCCCTCCTCTTCAATCAACGGTACAAGGTGGACCCCTCCCGTTCCCCCCCTCAATCCCTGCGCTGCCAGAGATGTCTGCGCTACAATGCACATCCAACAGCAGAGTGCCGCGAGGCCCCAACCTGCCCGCATTGTCGGCAAGCGCACTTCCTCCGGCAGTGCCCCAACCTCCAATCCCCTCCCTCCTGTAATACCTGCAGCCTCCCCCACCCCACCTACTCCCAAAAGTGTAAAGCCCGACCCCCTCCCGCCACTCCTGAACTCACCGTACCTGTCCGTCCCCTGGACGCACCCACCCCTCCTGGCAATTCCCTTCGTCCCCCCCCACTGCTGAGGACATCATCAGGTTCCTCACCATTGTCCTCCAAAACGTCCATCCTTTTCAGCGCCCCCACACCTTACAACAGATCTCCCTCGCCGCCCGTTCCATATTCCACCTTAAAATGTACGCCACCTTTTCCAATAACCAAGCCCATTTCACCTTCTCCCGCCTTGACACCCTCGTATAAGTCCTTATCATGGCGCGACAGCATCGTATCCTTTTCAACAATATCCGCTCCCTTCCCGCCAACAAGAACCTCTTCCTGCACACCCTTGCTACCCACCGTGTGGATGCCTTCCTCCTTAATGAAACCTTCCTCCAACCCCACCACTCCATCCACACCTCCCCCTATCTCCTCCACCGCTCCGATAATCCCCTCCCAGTTGCGCGTGGCGGAGTTGCCATTGGCCACCACCGCCAGATCCCCGTTCGGCTCCAACCTCTCCTTCCCGACCCCACCGAACACCTGATCCTTAGCCTCTTCTTCCCTGGCCTTACCATTACCTGTGCCACCATCTATGTCCGCCCCAACGCCCCTCTTCCTTTCGACTTCCTCTCCCACATCGATCGTACCTTCTCCTCCTATGTGATCGCCGCCGACCTCAACATCCATAGTCGCTCCGCTGCCCAGTTACGGCGGTGGCATCGGTTCCTCTCCTCCCTTCAAGGCGACCTCATCCCCATCCCCCAGCACACCCGTCCCGAATCCAACTCCACTCCCGATGTTATTCTCTCCTCCCCCAACCTCCTTGGTCGCATTACGGTGGATGTCCTGGAGCCTATTGGTAGCGACCATCTCCCTGTCCTCCTCACCGTTTCAGACGGCCGTCACCCCCGCCCCGACCCTCGTCATGACCCTCCCCCTAAGTACATCCATGACTATTCCCGTGCCAACTGGAATGCCTACCGGGATACCCTCTCCACTCAGGTCGATAGCCACCCTCTCGCCTACCGCCGTCCCGATGATGTCACCCATGCCGCCTCCTTTCTCCAGCAGACCTTGTCTGAGGCCGTGGAGGCCCACGTCCCTACTGTTGCCATCCACCCCCACCGTCCTACCTTACCGCCACAGGCCGTCCTCCTCCTCCGTGAATCCCGTCGTCTCTACCGTGCCTTCCTCCGCACGCGTGACCCGGACACACTACGACGCCACCGGCAACTACAGCGACACGTTCGAAATTTGCTCGCGGCTAAGAAACGCCGGGACTGGCGACAGACATGCACCCGTTTAAATGCTACCCTCCCTATAAACTCGTCCAAGTTCTGGACCGCCTTCCGTCGCCTTACCGGAACCAAACCCTCCCCCTACTATCCTCTTCTCCACGATGATCACCCCTTCCCTGACGCCCTTAGTAAGGCCAATCACTTTGCCTCCTACCTGTCCGATGTGTTTTCCATCCCTGATGATCCCCTGTTCGATTACTCCCTCTTCCCAGATATCCGCGATCGAACTGACACCTCTGTCCCTCCCCTCGCTCCTGGTTTCCAGTACTTGGACAACATTCCACACACAGACCTTAATGCCCCCATCACCACACAGGATCTCATCACTACACTCCGCACCAAACGCAACACCGCTCCTGGTCACGATCGTGTCACCTACCGTCACCTTCGTGAAGCTCCTGTCTCTTTTCTCTCCACCCTGGCCAGGCTCTACAATGTAGTCCTGTCCACTGGTTACTACCCCGACCTGTGGAAAACCTCCCGTATCCTCATGTTCCTCAAACCTGGCAAACCGCCGTCCGCCGTCTCCTCCTACCATCCCATCAGCCTTACCTCGGTCTTCAGCAAGGTCCTGGAATCTATCCTCACCCGCCGCATCCACCAGCATCTCCGCCAGCACCGCCTCCTCCCCGTTACCTAGTGTGGCTTTCGGCCGTCCTTCTCTTCCGACGATCTTCTCCTTCACCTCACTCATCTCCTTTCCGAACAGCTCAATTCCCGTCGCTCCGCAATCTTCCTCTCTCTTGACCTCGAACGCGCATATGACCGCGTATGGCATTCCGGTCTCCTCTTCAAGCTCCAAACCTTCGCCCTTCCCATTAACTATGTTCGTCTGATCGGTTCCTTTCTCTCCCGCCGTCCTTCCCATGTCACCATCCATAACACCGACTCCTACACCTTTTTCCCCTCCGCCGGTGTGCCCCAAGGCTCCGTCCTCTCCCCCCTTCTGTACTTGTTGTACACGGCGGACATGCCGCCGCCGTCACCCCCCGTCCACCTTCTCCAGTTTGCCGATGACACCGCCTTCCTTGCCCTTGCCCCCACCCTGCGACGCTCCCAACACCTTCTCCAATCCCATCTTGACCGGTTCACCGCTTGGTGCAACCAGTGGTTGCTCAAGGTCAATCCTTCCAAAACCCAGGCGATCATTGTAGGCAAAACCACTCCCTCCTTCCGCCTCCTTGATTTCTATCTCACCGTTTATGGCCGTCCCATCGCTCTCACCCCCACCCTTAAGTACCTTGGCGTCACCCTCGACCGTCGCCTCTCCTGGACTCCCCATCTCCAGACAATCCAAGCCAAGGCACGTTCCCGACTCCGTCTCCTCAAGCTCCTTTCCGGCCGAACGTGGGGTCTGGACCCCTCCACCATCCTCCACACCTATAAGTCCCTCATCCGCCCTATCCTCTGTTACGCCCATCCTGCCTGGATCTCCGCCCCCCCTTCCTTTTATAAATCCCTCCAAATCCTTGAACGCCATGCTCTCCACCTTGCCTATCGCATCCGTCTCCCTTCCCCCACGCGGATCCTGTATGACCTTATCCCCTTCCCCCACCTCCTCCTCTTCCTCGAAAGGATACGAATCCTATACACCTCCCGTAAACTCGATCCTCCTCACCCGCTCGTCTCCCCGATCCTCTCCCACCCCCGCCCGCTGCCGCGCCTGTACTCCCATGTCCCACCTGGTCTCCATCTCTCCACCCTCCATACCCTCTCCCAAGGTGGCTTCCGCCAGCTCCCCCTCCCTGATGATGTCCTCCTCCCCTGCATCTACCCCTCCTATCAACTTTGATCCTTCCCCCCCCCTCCTGTGTCCTTTCCTTTCGGCACCCTCCCTCCCCCCCTTTCCCTTCCCTTCTCTTTCCTTTCCCCCTCCCTCCTACCCTCTCCTCCGGGCTTCCGCTCCCCCTTCCCCTCCCCCTTCCTCCCTCCCCCTCTCTCCTTTGCCCGTGGCATCTCTGCTCTCCCCTCTCCCATCTCCCCTTCCTCCTCCTCCACCCCCCCTCTTGGCAGGTCCCCGGACTCGTACACGCTCAGTGAACATTCGCGCGCCGGAGACCATCGCCACCAGTGTTTAGTGTGTGTGCATCGTTTTGTGTTTCGTGCGGTCCCGACTCAACTGTTCACATGTGCCGTCGCCGTTCTCCGTGTTTTGTGCGCCATGTTTCCAAGTGTTAGTGTTTTTTCGTCCAGCGTGAACGGCTTCTTGTCTCTTGTTTTTTTGTATCTCCATGTTTTTGCCCGCCGTCTTTTTTGTATATCACCTCTCTCTCATGTTTATTGTCCAACTGAAGGCTGAAGAGCAGCGAACCATGCTGCTGCCAGCCCACCTGTATAGGTGTTTAAATTACAATAAAGGAAAAAAAAAATAGCTTGCTAGCAAGATCATACTTCACAGGATCATTTCTGTAGTATGTCTTCAACTCTCTCTAGTTCAAAGCTGGAGTAGACGTAACCACGATGATGAGTGGTAGCACTGTCCCTGAGCGTGAGGCTTGCGATCGAGATTCATCGCATCTTGGTTGTAATCGATGATCGTTCACCACATTCTGAGGGATGTGGGAAGGGAATAGCGCTTTCCGAGTGGTGGTTTTATTATATAGAATAGAAGCAAGCATAAGTCATACTTTTGGTATCGGGACCCGCGTCGTTGCAGCAATGTCGCTACAGGTTGTGGAAGGACTTTGATTGCGACATGTCATGAAAGCCTTGTGGGAGTTTCTCGAGTGGCACGGGGACGAGCCATTTGATTTGGCCTGCTCCAAGTGCTAGGCTTGGATGACAACGACGTACTTTTGAGTTACAAGAATGAGTGAGCAACACAAGAAGAGTGCAATTGATGACCATAAACGGCTGACACACAACACAGTCTTGATAATCAGCACTAATGCATGATGTACGGAACATTTAGGAGGAGCGCGTTTGGCTAGCAAACATGAATTGAGTGATTTGCAAGGCACTGTTATCTGCAAGAAGGAATGCATGGAATTCGCAAATGAATAAGACTGGTTCAAATACTATCGACAGAAATTTTATTTCTGTTGTCAACTAGTATTAATTAGTTGTGTGGGAGCAGGGGGATATTTCCCTTGCACCATACATCTACATACAGGTTGCGTCTGATGTGGCCTAGTTTTGCGTTCAAAGAACTATCTAGTTGCCTGTTTTTTCAGTGAACGAGTGTGGTGGGGAGGAGAGAGATTAGTGTTAGATGCAGAGCAGTGCGGGCAGTTAGTTGTGTGTCTGACGGTGGGTTGCCGAGAGGAATTAGGCGTGCTGCCATCTGTCGGCAGGTGAGGTAATGAAGCAGCTTGAATGGTGACAGAAATGATGAAAATAGTTATCTAAAGAGTAATATCGACGACATTTGGCAGACACGTATTTCAGCGCTGACAGTTAGTTTGGGGTGTGTGCTTGCATGGCACTGGAAGTCTGTTGACGGTAGAGAAGTAGACAAGACGGAAAGAATTTTCCGCGTTCTCGCGGAGAAGCAATAGAGAAGCAGCCATAAGTATTGAAGTGAGGGCTTTGATCGGCACTCTGGTTTCCCTTCAAAACGAATAAATCTTTCGCCTTTTACTAAAGATTTCCGTGGAGGGGAACATTAAATGAGTCTATAAGGTATTTTTCGTAGTGCTCGGCTATTGCTGAGCCATAATCACAAGTAAAACGTAATGTAATTAGCAAGAGGTAGGTTGTGTTGTGAGAATGAAGGGCGTGGAATAGCGGATCACGTTGGATCAGGTAGATGCTTTTTTAATTTGAAAATGTAATTGGCCGTTTCGTAGTATAATGAAACAAGTACATTTGCCCTGAAATGGCTTGCAGTGTGTTAGGCGATTGTGTAAAGAGAGAGAGAGAGCACTATTTATTGTCCTGGAAACTCTTGGTGAACCCTTTCTGCATCTCAGTTCTAGATGATTTGAGGGTGTTTACTTGCACTGCAGTTGCACAACAGCATATAAGCCGATATTTGGAAGTGAATGATGAATTGAGAGGCTTTGTAATAAATACTAGTATGTGATTAGTAGATTGTGTTTTGAAACCCAAAATTATTTTTACCGCACAAGTTTGTGATTTGTAGGTATGATGTGAGTGAGATTTGGGCTGTAGATGGTGGTTAGTTGGGCAGGATGAGCATTTCAATTGTTTTCAATAGAGTGGATATTAGTGGCACTGGCTTGTTGCCATAATGTGGCATTGGTTCTTTGTTCATAACAGTGTACTCAGTTTTGTAGAAGATTTAGGTGAGAAAGAGACAGTTGTTGAATATGACATAGATAGCTAGAAATGACTTGAGTAGCAATTTCCTGGTAGGTGTAGTTTGGGTATGATGTGTCTCAGTGAGAGATGAATCTTGAAATGGAAGGGTTGTTCCTAACTATAGTCTTGGAAACTATGTATCTGCTGTTGACTCCAATGTTTTCAAGATTACTTGTGTACCAAATTGGCCAGACTTTGCAGTTTCTTCTTCAGTAAATCAGTGGAAGGTGGTGCAGATAATGGTATAAATGTTCAGTGCCTCCTGTGAGTTGTCTGGTCGCCGCCGCCCGGTGCTTGCCGCCGCCGCCGCCGTCTCTCGGTGTTCGCTGCTGCCTGCAATCATGGACGCCCCAACTACCACCATCATCATCTACACCTCCCCTTCACCTGCCCCCGCTGTAACGTCATGGAGTGCTTCCTCTGGGGTTAACCCGTCTCATCCACCTCCCCTACTCATAGTCTCCTCCCCATCTATCTACTCTCCATCACTATATCTCCAGCTGTACATCACTCCTGCTCCTACCCCTGCTACTGCACCTGCTGCTGCTCCTCCTCCTGCTCCTGCCTCTGCCCCTGCTCCCACCTCCCCTCCCGCTCCTGTCGCCCGCCGAGACGACTTTCTCCCTCTCCCCCTCCGCCCCCAGAACTATCACTGCTTCCCCTGCCCGAGTCACCGCCCGCCGCGCCACAGTCGCCGCCACAGAGCGCCCTACCCTCTCATACGGTTCTACTGACTCACAGGATGGCCCTGCCTCCTACCGCCTCCCCATACATCCAGTCCCTCATCCCTCCTCCCAGGCAACACCCGCCAAAAAATCTTCCAAATGGCACAGTGGCGACCTCTCCTCTACTCCCTCATCCAAAAAGCCACTGCCTGCCCCACCTCCCACTGACCCCGCTTTGAATACCACCCCACCTCCCCCCTCTCCAGCCCCCTCCCTGTATACCTTTGTCCTAGCCAACCCTGACCTGAAATTCCTGGATGCACGCACCCTCACCCTTCAAATCAAGAAGTACATCCCCAGTGCACCCATCACCCAACTTATCCATTGCAGAGACTCTGTTCTCATCAAGTCTCCCTCTCCATCCTTCCATACTGATCTCCTCCGGCGCCCTCCCCGTATCACCTTTGGGCCCCATGAATCCTTCACCCCATTCCTTACATCCTCCTCTCCTCATCAGCCCCAACCCCCTTGTCGTCGGCTGACGCTCACCGCCGTCATCACAAGACTCAGCCCTGTGGTCACGGAGGCTGATGTGTTGGTGGAACTGAATGCCCACCCTGCCCTGGAAGTCTGCTCCACCTGCCATATTTACAACTCCTTTGGCAGAGTCCGCCTCCTCCATCGACCACCTCCTCATGCAGGGAGCCCTGATTTTCAGCCGCCGCCACCCTGTTGACCAGTCCCATTCCCATGCTCAGTCCTAACGCTGCCAGCGTTGTCTTCTGTAGAGCAACCACCTCACCCAAAACTGCAAGAACCCACCCACCTGTCCCCATTGTAAAGCCTCCCACTTCCTTAAACAGTGTCCCAACCTCGCATTCCCCCATCCTGCAACACCTGCAATGAACCTCACCCCACCTATTCCTTCAAATGCAAAGCCAAGCCCCACCAACCCTGAACTCACTGTCCCCGTTCGCCCCATTGACCCACCCATCCACCCTAACAATTCCTTCTGCCCTCCCCCTACAGCAGAAGCCACACACTCCAGCAGATTTCCCTTGCCGCCTGCTCTGTTTTCCACTTAAACACCTACACCACATACTCCCACAACCAGCCCCACTTTACCTTCATCCACCTAGACACCCTCATTTAAGACCCTCTCTCCCCATCCTGCACCCGTCCCACCTCCAACCTCCTGGCGTGTCAACAGAATCCACTCCTCTACCTCAACATTCGCTCCCTCCCTGCACACAAACACCTCTTCACGCATACCCTTTCCCAGCCCCAGGTTGACTCCTTCATCCTTAAGAAACCTTCCTCCAACCCCACCATGTTGTCCACACCTCTCCTTATCTCCTTCACCGCACTGACAATCCCCTTCCCATAGCCCGAGGCAGGGTCGCTATAGGCCACCTCAGGCATCTCCCTGTCTGGCCGCAACCCCTCCTCAATGACCCGACTGAAAACCTTCTCCTCAGCCTATTTTTTCCCTCCCTCACCGTCACCTGTGCCACTATCTATATCCGCCCCACAGCTCCTCTCCCCTTTGAATTCATTTCCCATGTTGACCGTACCTTCTCCACCTATGTGATAGCCGCTGACCTCAACATCCACAGCCGTGACCCTGCCACCCTTTGGCAGTGGCATCAGTTCCTTGCCACCCTCCATGGTGACCTTGTTCCTCTCCCACAGCACACCCGTCCTGAAAGTAACTCCACCCCCGATGTTATCCTTGCTTCCCCCAACCTCCTTGGTCGCATCGCCGTTGATGATCCCGTCGGTAGTGACCATCTCCCTGTCCTTCTCACCATTTCCTCTACCCGTCCCGCCACTGCAGCCACTCACCCAACTGCCCCTCCAAAGTCTGCCCATGACTACCACCGTGCCAACTGGGATGCCTACAGGGAATCCATTGCCTTACAGGTCGAAAGCCACCCCCTCAGCTTTCACCACCCTGATGACATCACCCATGCCTCTTCCTTCCTTCAGAAGACCATCACTGACGCTGTGGAGGCTCATGTCCCTACCAAACTCATCCACCCTCACCGCCCTACGCTTCCTCCATAGGCCATCCTTCTTCTGCGCGAATCCCGCAGGCTCTACCGCTCCTTCCTCTGCACTCGTGACCGGGGGTACTCTCACCCGCCACTGGCAATTACAGCGACATATCCGGAACCTCCTTACAGCAAAGAAACGCCAGGACTGCCACCAAACATGCACGTGCCTCAACTCCACCCTCCCTGTCAACTCCTACAAGTACTGGTCAGCCTTCCACCACCTTACTGGTAGCCATCCCACCCCACATTCCCCCTCCTCCAAGACGATCGGCCCTTTCCTGATAACCTCAGTAAGGCTAACCATTTTGCTTCCCACCTATCTGAGGTCTTCTCCATTCCTGACGATCCCTATTTTGATTACTCCCTCTTCCCCACCGTCCTTGACTGCACTGACACCTGTGTCCCCCCGCTCGCCCCTAGCTTCCAGTACTTGGATCGGTTACCGCCCTCAGACATCAACACTCCCATCACCACGCAAGACATCACACTCGTCCTCCGCTCCAAACGCAACACCGCCCCTGGTCATGATGGCGTCACCTACCGTCACCTCAAGGAATCCCCTCCATCCTTCCTGTCCGTCCTTGCTACCCTGTACAATGTCCTCCTCTCCACTGGATGTTACCCTGACCTGTGGAAGACTTCCTGTGTCCTGCTGTTCCCTAAGCCTAACAAACCCCCCTCTGCTACCTCTTCCTATCGTCCCATCTGCCTCACCTCTGTGTTCAGTAAGGTCTTTGAGGCCATCCTCTCTCGCCGTATCCACCGCCACCTTAACCAGCACCGCCTCCTTCCTCTTATCCAATGTGGCTTCCAGCCTTCCTTCTCTGCCGACGACCAGCTCCTTAACCTTACCAATCTTCTTTCCCTCCAACTTAACTCCCGTCGCTCTGCTATCTTTGTTTCCCTTGATCTCCAGAACGCCTATGACCGTGTCTTGTATCCCGGGCTCCTTTTCAAACTCCAGACCTATGCTCTCCCCATCAACTACGTCCGTCTCGTTGCTTCCTTCCTCTCCCATCGTTCCTCCTATGTGACTATCCACAGTTCCAACTCCCGTACTTTCTACCCATCTGCCGGCGTGCCCCAAGGTTCTATCCTTTCCCCTCTCCTCTATCTCCTGTACACTGCTGATATGCCCAAACCTCCCCCTCCTGTTCATCTTCTCCAGTTCGCTGATGACACCGCCTTCCTAGCCCTTTATCCTACCCTTCAACGGTCCCAACGTACCCTCCAAACCCACCTTGACCAATTCACCGCTTGGTGCAACCAGTGGTTCCTCCGTGTTAATCCCTCCAAGACCCAGGCGATCATCATAGGCTGCACCACCCACTCCTTCCGCCTTCATGATTTCTACCTCACCATTTATGGCCGTCCTATCCACCTCACTCCTACCCTCAAATACCTTGGCCTCACACTCGACCGCCACCTCACCTGGACTCCCCATCTCCTTACCATCCAAAACAAAGCTCACAACCGCCTCCACCTCCTGAAACTCCAGTTCGGCTGGACGTGGGGTCTGCATCCTTCCACCATCCTTCACACCTGCAAATCCTTGATCCGCCCCATCCTCTGTTATGCCAGTGTAGCTTGGATTTTCGCCCCTCCCCGCTTCTATAAAGCCCTCCAAATCCTCGAATGCCATGTGCTGCGACTCGCCTTATGTCCCCCACGCGCATCCTCTATGATCTCATCACCTTCCCCAACCTTCTCCTTTTCCTTGAACACATCTGCACACTATATATATTGTCTGCCGCCTTGATCCCCCTCACCCCTGGTGTCTCCCTTCCTCTTCACCCCCAACCAGTTGCCGCGCCTTTACCGTTGTGTCCCACCCTCTCTCCATCTCCACACGCTCCATCTCCTTTCCCAACGCAACTTCCACCATCTACCCCTCCCAGATGATAAAGCTTCGCCCTGACATTTACCCTTCCGTACAAACTCTAATCCCATCTTCCTGCCTCCTCCTCAGGGCTCCCTCTCCTCCCCTCCCTTCTCCTGAGCGGCTTCCCCCTCTTACTCCCCCTCCATCTCTTGTGCTTCCTTTCAGTGTCTCTGCACTCCCTCCTGCCCTGTCTTCCCTCTTCATCTGCTGCCCCACGTGTCTCCTGCCTCTTCGTGTACCCACTCATGCCCCTCCTCTCTTCATCCCCCCGCTTCCTTTGCTGCCTCTTGCTCTCCCCTCCTTTTCCCTCGGCAGGTCCCGCCTGGCAGTTTTATTCTTCGTCATGTGTGCTCCAAGTGGATTTTAAGTGTGTTGTGTCAGAGTGTTTTTACTACTGTGGCCGACTTTTAACCTGTGCAAGTCCATTCAGTGTCTTCTCTGAGTTTTGAAGAATCGCCAATTGTGTTCTGTGTTTTTTTAAACTTTCTGGTGACTTTTTTTAACTGTCCTCCATGAATGTCTCCGTGTTAGTCTATTTTTTACCTCCTTTTTCTCCCACTTTATCGACTTATGTATATAACATTTTATTCTTATTTTAAGTTGTCATGCCACTCGGCTGAAGAGCGGCGGATTGTGTCGCTGACAGCCCTCCAATAAAGAAGAATAAAAAGCATTGATCGGCATCTCCGGCGGTACTTCGGTACAAATACCGCCCTTTGATTGTGGCTTCTGTCACTAATCAAAGCGTTCGGTTTTCCAGGTGCCAGCCAGCCAGCCAGCCAGTAGCAGCGGTCCAGCCAGTAGCAGCAGCAGTAGTGTCCCTGCCAGCCAGCCAGCGTCCCTGCCAGCCAGCCTGCATTCCTGCCAGCGGTCGCCTCTCAACAGCACCAGCAGAGTGGGGCTGTGGCCCCAGTTTGCGTCCCACTGGTCTTGGTCTGTCTCTGTCCGTCCCCTGTTTTACTCTATACTTTTCGTTCTGTCCTGTCTTTGTTCCTCCTTTCTCCAGCAGACTTTGTCTGAGGTAGTGGAGGCCCATATCCCTTCTGTTGACATCCACCCCCACTGTTCTACCTTACCCCCAGAGGCCGTCCTCCTCCTCCTCCGTGAATCCCACCGTTTCTACCGTGCCTTCCTCCACACGCATGATCGGACACACTACGATGCCACTGGCAACTCCAGTGACACATCGGAAACTTGCTTGTGGCTAAGAAACGCCGGGACTGGCGACAGACATGCACCTGTTTAAATGCTACCCTTCGTATAAACTCGTCCAAGTTCGGGTCAGCCTTCCCACAGCGGATCTAAACCCCCCCCCCTAGTATCCTCTCCTTCATGATAATCAACCCTTCCCTGACAACGTTAGTAAGGCCAATCACTTTGCCTCCTACCTCTCCGATGTTTTACCATCCCCGACGATCCCCAGTTCAATTACTCCCTCTTCCCGGATATTCGCGATCAAACTGACACCTCTGTCCCTGCCCGCGCACCTTACTTGGACAACATTGTACACACTGAACTCAATGCCCCTATCACTACACAGGATCTCATTGCTACACTCCACATGAAACGCAAAACCGCTCGTGGTCACGATCGTGTCACCTATCGCCACTTTCGTGAAGCTTCTGCCTTTTTGCTCTCCACCCTGGCCAGGCTCTATAATGTAGTCCTGTCCACTGGTTACTACCCCAACCTGTGGAAAACCTCCCATATCCTGATGTTCTTTAAACCCGGTAAACCGCCGTCTGCTGTCTCCTCCTACCATCCCATCAGCCTTACCTCGTTCTTCAGCAAGGCCCTGGAATCCATCGTCACCCGACGCTTCCACATGCACCGCCTCCTTCCCGTTACCCAGTGTGGCTTTCGGCCGTCCTTCTCTTCCGATGACTTTCTCCTTCACCCCACTCATCTCCTCTCCGAACAGCTTAATTCCCGTCGTTCTGCTATCTTCCTCTCCCTTGACTTTGAACGAGCCTATGACCGCGTGTGGCATTCCGGTCTCTTCAAGCTCCAAACCTTCGCCGTTCCTATTAACTACGTCCATCTGTTCGGCTCCTTTCTTTCCGAACGTCCTTCCTACGTCACCATCCACAACACGGATTCCTACACCTTTTTCGCCTCCACTGGTGTGCCCCAAGGTTCCGTGCTCTCCCCTCTTCTGTACCTTTTGTATATGGCGGACATGCCGCCGCCTTCACCCCCCATCCACCTTCTCCAGTACGCCAATGACACCGCCTTCCTTGCCCTTGCCCCCACCCTGCGACGCTCCCAACACCTTCTCCAATCCCATCTTGACCGGTTCACCGCTTGGTGCAACCAGTGGTTGCTCAAGGTCAATCCTTCCAAAACCCAGGCGATCATTGTAGGCAAAACCACTCCCTCCTCCCGCCTCCTTGATTTCTATCTCACCGTTTATGGCCGTCCCATCGCTCTCACCCCCACCCTTAAGTACCTTGGCGTCACCCTCGACCGTCGCCTCTCCTGGACTCCCCATCTCCAGACAATCCAAGCCAAGGCACGTTCCCGACTCCGTCTCCTCAAGCTCCTTTCCGGCCGAACGTGGGGTCTGGACCCCTCCACCATCCTCCACACCTATAAGTCCCTCATTTGCCCTATCCTTTGCTACGCCCACCCTGCCGGAATCTGCTTCCCCTACCATTTACAAATCCCTTCAGATCCTAGAACGCCATGCTCTTCGCCTCGCCTATCGCACCCATCTCCCATCCCCCACACGGATCCTGTACGACCTTATTCCGTTCCCCCACCTCCTCCTTTTCCTAGAACGTATATGGAGCCTCTACACCTCCTTTGCTGCCAGAGGTGCCTGCGTGCTAGAGGTTTGTCACCATCGTCCACCTGTTCCAGTGCCTCCACACCCTCCAGCAGATATCCCTCACCCCTCGATCCATCTTCCACCTTAACACCTATCCCACATATTCCCATAACCAAGCTCACTTCACCTAGTAGCCATTGGCCACCACCGCCAGATTCCTGTTTGGCTCCAACCCCTCCTTCCCGACCCCACAGAACACCCGATCCTTAGTCTCTTCTTCCCCGGCCCTACCATTACCTGTGTCATCATCTAGGTCCGCCCTACTGCCCCTATTCCCTTTGACTTTCTTTCCTACATTGACCGTACCTTCTCCTCCTATGTGATTGCTGCCGACCTCAACATCCATAGTCGTTCTGCCACCCAGTTACGATGGTTTCATCGGTTCCTCTCCACCCACCAAGGTGACCTTGTTCCCATTCCCCAGCACACCCGCTCTGAATCCAATACCACTCCAGATGTCGTACTCTCCTCCCTTAACCTCCTTGGCTGCATAGCCATGGGCATCCTTGACCCTATTGGCAGTGACCATCTCCCTGTCCTCACAATTTCAGACAGTGGTCGCCCCTGTCTTGATCCTCACACCGACCCTCCCCCGAAATGTGTCCATCATTATTCCCTTTAGACTGGAATGCCTACTAGGATACCCTCTCTACCCAGGTCGACAGCCACCCACTCACCTAGCACCACCCTGATTGTTACCCACGCCACCTCCTTTCTCCAGCAGACCTTATCTGAGACCATGTAGGCTTACGTCCCTACCATCGCCATTCACTTGCACCATCCCACTTTACCCCCACAGGCTGTTAAAGGACACACTACGACGCCACGGGCAACTACAAAATGTCAGAAACTTGCTTGCGGCTAAGAAACGTCGGGACTAGCGATAGACATGCACCTGTCTTGATGCTACCCTACCTATCAACTCGTCAAAGTACTGGTCAGCCTTCCACCGCCTTTCCGGATCTAAATCCCGCCCCCCTACTTTTGCTCCTTCATAATGACCACCCCTTCCCTGACAACCTTAATAAGGCCAATCACTTTGCCTCCTACCTCTTCGATATCTTCACACTCCCTTATGATCCCCAGTTCAATTACTCCCTATTCCCAGATGTCTGCGATTGAACTGACACCTCATTGACTCCACTCGATTTTGGCTTCCAGTGTTTAGACAACATTACACACGACGATCTCAATGGCCCAATCACTACTCAGGATATCATCAATACACTCCGCACGAAACGCAACACTGCTCCTAGTCATCATCGTGTTACCCATCACCACCTCCGTGAAGCTCCTGCCTCCTTCTCTGCCTTGGCCAGGCTGTATAATGTGGTCTTGTCCAGTGGCTACTACCCCGACCTGATCCTGGATCCTTACGTTCCTCTAGCCCGATAAACCACCATCCACTATCTCCTCCTACCATCCCAGCAGCCTTACCTCGGTCTTCAGAAGGAATCCATCCTTACCCAACGGGTCCACGAGTATCTCTGCCAACCGCCTCCTTCCCGCTACCGAGTGTGAATTTCGACCGGATGACCTCCTTCAGATCACTCATCTCCTCTCTGAACAGCTCAACTCCCGTCACTCCACCATCTTCCTCTCCCTCGACCTTGAACGTGCTTATGACCGTGCAGCGCATTCTGGTCTCCTCTTCAAGCTGAAAACCTTCGCCCGTCCTGTGAACTACATCTGTCTGATCGGGTCCTTTCTTTCCCAACATCCTTCCTATGTCACCATCCATAACACGGATTCCTACATCTTCTACCCCTCCACCGGTGTGCCCCAAGGCTCTGTCCTCTCCCCTCTTCTCTACCTCCACACCCTGTCCACTTTCTCCAGTACGCCGATGACACCACCTTCCTTGCCCTCGCCCCCACCCTACAATGCTTCCAACACCTTCTCCAATCCATCTTGACCTGTTCACCACTTGGTGTAACCAGTGGTTGCTCAAGGTCAATCCTTCCAAGATCCAGGCGATCATTGTAGCAAAACCACCCCTTCCTTCTTTCTCGTCGACTTCTATACCACCATTTATGGTTGTCCTATCACTATCACCCCCTGCCCTCTAGTACTATGGCGTCACCCTTATCCGTTGCGTCTCCTGGATCCCCCATTTCCGGACAATCCAAGCCAAGGCACGCTACTGACTCTGTCTCCTCAAGCTCCTTCCTGGCTGCACATGGGATCTCGACCCCTCGCCATCCTCCAGACCTATAAATCTCTCATCCGCTGTATCCTCTGCTACACCCATCACACCTGGATCTCTGCCCCTCCTACCTTTTACAAATCCCTTCAAATCCTAAAACGCCATGCACTCTGCCTCGCCTATCATGTGCCGCTACCTTCCCCCACATGCATCCTATATGACCTCATTTCGTTCCCGCATCCCCCTTTTCCTTGAATGGATACGTATCCTCTACATCTCCCATAAACTAGATCCCCCTCACCCACGTGTCTGTGCCATCCTCTCCCACCCAAGTCCACTGCCACGCCTGTATTCCCATGTCCCACCTGCTCTCCACTCTCCATACCCTCGCCCAAGGTGGCTTACGCCAACTCCCCCTCCCTGATGATGCCATCATCCCCTCCATCTACCCCTCGAACCAACTTTGATCCTCCCCTTCCATCCCCTGTGTCTTTTCCCATGGGTATCCTCTCTCCATCTCCCCTTCCTCCCATCCCCCTCTCCCACCGGATTCCCCTACCCCCCTACCTTCTTTCCTCCCCATCCCATCTCCTCTGCCACTGGCATCTACACCCTCCCCTCTCCCTCTTCCCCCACCTTTTTCCCTTTGGCAGGTCTGTGGACTCGTACACATACAGTGAACATTCGCACGCAGGAGATCATCGCCATCATTTTTTTTTTTTTTTTTTTTGTGCCATCAAGTTAGTGCCGTAGCATTTCACCGCCCATGCTCCATCATTCACATGTGTCATTTCAGTCGCCTATGTTAGTGTAACAGTGCTGAACGTGTTTTATTTTACTACACCAGTGAACAGCTCCATGTTTTTTACTTAGTGTGTGTACTGTTTTTTTGTCCATCATTTTGTTTTGTTTTTCTATGTCTTCCTATGTTCTGCTTGTATTACCTGTGGCCAAAGAGCGGCGTAGTATTGCCGCTGCACGCCTACCTTGTATATGGTGTTAAAATGACAATAAAGAAAAAAAACACTAATCAGCATCTTCCCCCCTCCTCCTCGTCCCTCTTCCCTCCTCCTGCTAGCAGGCCCTTGGTTTTATTGTATGCACAGTAAGTTTTTAGTGCGCCAGAGATTGGAGGGGTCCAGACCCCACGTTCGGCCGGAAAGGAGCTTGAGGAGACGGAGTCGGGAACGTGCCTTGGCTTGGATTGTCTGGAGATGGGGAGTCCAGGAGAGGCGACGGAAACAGACTTCAGGGATGATACACTTCATCTCAAGTTCCTGGACCCTTTGGTCCACCAATACAACAAGAGGGATCCTGAGACCTGGAAATTAATCCCTAATCCCACCCATGTTGTCTCACTTATTAGGAGAGAGGACACCGAACATGTTTACCAAATCATCTATCGTCTTTGCACCAAGGTGCGAATTGAATCATATGAAGACCGCCACAGTCCCTCCATCTGCTGCAGGTGTCAACGTTTCCACGACACTGGCAGTTACTGTTCACTGTGTTTTCTGTGCTGGCTCACATCTGTCAGAGGACTGCAAACTTCCGGCATCAGAAAAACCCATTTGTGCTTGCTGTTTGGGCACTTCTCACAATCCCCACCACCTGGCGTCCTATAAAGGTTGTCCTATATACCACAAGGTTATGAAGTCTTCCTGCCCTCCACAAATTAAACCAAGGATGAATCGGCCATCCCCACAATCACGGGACCACACTCATTTCCCTGTCTTGTGGGGTAAATCAAACAACCATCCCACCACTGATACTGACGCATCTGCGATACAGGAGCCCCCACCGGCTCCATCCCCTACAACCACATTCACTGCTGCAGCTCAGTTTTAGCCTGCTCAGCCATCTTCTGTGATGCATACCAAAGCCACCAAGCTGACAGACTGTCTGCAGCCTTGTCTTGCCCACCTGCTGAAGTGTCACAACCCTTGATTGTAGCGCCTTCTCCACCAACCACCATGCCCACCCCTGCCCGTCAGGGTCAAGCCACCATGCCCATCTGGGATGTTCCTCCAGTGGTAGAGACAGATGCTTCTTTCCATGATGACATGTTAGAGATCCTACAGGTGATCTCTCTGTTCACATCAGGGCTGTCATTTGTGAAACAGCTCAAAAGATCTGTTGGTTGGAGAGTGAGCTCACCAAGGTCTTCGCCCTTGTTGAAGGGTTCAGCCAGATTTTGTTATAATAGTGAATCATTCACCACACAACCATGAGCCCCCTCAGGATCTAGATGTCTGTATCTTTAATGCTAATGGTCTTAAATGTACGAAGACTGAAGTGAACACTTTCCACTATGACCACCATGTGAACATTTTACTTGCTGTGGCTACTTGAGCCCTAACTTACCAGTTCTTGAAGCTATTCTCCGTACCTTGACGTCATTTAACAAACTCATTGTTGGGACAGATCTCTGTGCTAAGCATCTGGCTTGGCATTCTCTTCAAAATGAATATGTCTTTCGCCTTTTCCCTGGAGGGAAACATTAAATGAGTCTGTTTTAGAAATGTTTTCTAGTTCTCAGCTATCCTGAGCCACAATCACTAGTAAAACGGAAGTAATAACTTGTGGCAGTAGCGACAGGTAGATTGTAATCTGAGAATGAAGGGCATGGAGTAGCGGAGCACGTTGTGTCAAATTGAGATTGTAATAGGCCGCATCGTAGTATAATGTAATGAGTACATTTACCCCGAAATTGCGTTCAGTGTGTATCTATCAGTTAGACGATTGCAGAAAGGAAGAGAGATTGGTAGTTATTGTTTGAGTTGTATAAATGTCAGGAAACTAATCTGGGAATAGCATAAAGGAATTGCGATGTGAATGGTGCTTGTGATGAAGTATGCTAGGCAGTATTGTTCAGAAGCGAAAGTGAATGCTTTGTATTGTGAAGAGTCGTTGGATGTGTGTGTGTGAAAGACACAAGTGGCATAATTTTGGAAAATTTTGGTGAACCATTTCCATACCTCAGTGCTAGGTGTTTTGAGAGATCGATTAAGGAAAGGCAAACCTACGTTTTTAGCATTTGTAAACTTAGGAAAAGCTTTAGCCAATGTTGACTGGAATACTCTCTTTCAAATTCTGAAAGTGGCAGGGGTCAAATACAGGGAGCGAAAGGCTATTTACAATTTGTACAGAAACCAACTGGCAGGAATGAACAAATCTCACATTATAACGACTTAGGAAATGCACGAGATTAACAACCAAACATACAAGAACATGTGCTAAGGAGCATTTCAACCGGACAAAGCACAGTTGTACGTAATTATGAGCCGCGGAATGTGCATGTCTTCTTCGACGAATGACTGGTTGTGAGCATACTGTACGTACGCTGACTTGCGGCGACCAATAGCATTGCCGCTGTTGTCGAGAGCGCGAGACTGTAACGAGTGGCAGAGTAGACTGTGAAGTAAACATAAAGATATTTAATTATTTGCATATTCGATGGATAATCTGAACGATTCTGTGGAATGAGTCAGCTTACAGTGTATAGATACTTGATAGAGTTAACATTAATGAACATATTATATTTTTTAGTACTGCTCATGCTACTACCCTTAAACAACAGGCTCATTTTTTTTTTTTTTAACAAGCTATCGACTTTTCCATAAAAATTCGGCCATAGAACAGAAAGAGTTGTTCAGAAGAAATGATTGTAGGTTAACTTAAAAACTTGTTTTGCTCCCTGTCAGACATTTTATGTTACTGGGCAAATGATGAAAACTTTTTGTTGCTGTATGTTGAACGCCTTTCAGAGCCATTAATGGCTTTAATAATTGCTAATAAATGCGGCCTAAGGCGCTGCTGTTATAGACTGTGCGGCTGGTCCCGGTGGAGGTTCGAGTCCTCCGTCGGGCATGGGTGTGCGTGTTTGTCCTTAGGATAATTTAGGTTAAGTAGTGTGTAGCCTTAGGGACTGATGACCTTAGCAGTTAAGTCCCATAAGATTTCACACACACATGAACATTTTTGCTAATAAATGTCGCTGTTTCCTTTGGTGGTGTTCTCTTCAAATTGTGACAGATTATTTATGACGAAATACAGTAGTATTTAAGTATTGTCAAGGCGCAATTAAAACTCCTGACGTTTCTGTAAAGGTGCCTACTTGAGGACCACGGGTGAAAACTACATATCATTTTTGCTGCTCACTTTTAAGCGATCAGTACTTTCATTCCAAGTATTCAAACTATTACATAAGGAGTTAGTGAGTAGAAATACGGAAAATATGTTGTTTTGTACGTTTTCAAGACTACAAATTATACGAGCAACATAAGTAGCTGAACTTAACAGTCAGGAATTGCTTCTTTCAGTTTAAGTTTTCATCAGTACGTACTATGTTTATTGACTCCTGTTCATGTGCTACATCAACTGTTAGGATGACTCTCTATCTGTTGTGGATAACGGAATATAGTGTGTTTTCCCAAAATTCAGGGAGATTCCGTTTTCAGAGCATCACTTAATAATTCTTTAGAACACATCATTAACAGCCTCTCTGATGGGTTGTATTACAACACTACCATCGTCTGCAAAAAGTACAAATTCTGCTTTATGAATGTTAAGTGGAAGGTCATTTACATATGTAAGGAATAAAAGTTGACCTGAGATTGAATGCTGTGGGACTCTCTTTGAGATTTCTCGGCAGTCAGTAAAATTTTCTCTCCTTCCAACATTGCTAGAATTATTCAGCACAACGTTTTGCATTCAGTTTGTTAAGTATAATTCGAACCATTTGTTTGTAAAACTAGCGATTGCACGAAACTTAATAGTTTTTCTAAGATGTTCTATGCAGTCAAACGCCTTAGAAAGATCGCAAAAAACACCAGCTAGCGATATTTTATTATTTAAGGCTTGTAATATTTGGTGAGTGAATGTGTAAATGGCATTGTTAGTTGAGCAACACTTCTGGAAGCCAAAACTCTGATACGCCAATTCTTTTTGCTTAAATGTGGGACTATCTTGAGTAAATTGCGATTTCGGAAAATGAAGTCAGTAAGAAATTAGACGATAGTTATTTAAGTTATTTCACTTAAAGAGATTTAACAACTGCATATATTAATCTGTATGGTCAAAGAAGTTATGTGGTTACGTCGTTTACTTCTGTAGGTGGCACTGTGTCATATTGCCGTGTGTAGCATGTGGTAGTATGGACTGTTAGGAATTGTGGGCGATCTCAACAACTGCAGCGTCTTCAAAGTGGCTGTTACTGTAGAGTAAATTTATTACGTACGAGAGATAGGCATGACGTTTAATTATCAGCTCGAAAAATTAAGCTTATATGATTAACTGTTTGCAGGTGCATGTCTGCAGACCTGGTATACAATGAAATACCCGCACCACATAACCATAGTACGACAAAAGAGGAACCATAATAAAATGGCGAAGCCCATTGATACAGTGGAGTACGTCCAGTAATTAGTTTCCTGCATTTGTAGGGGAATAAGGCTGAAAAATCCATGTTGGTTTTTTGGGAGTGTAGACAAGAATGCACCATCGTACTACATTGTAATTATGTGGCGCAGATGCTTTTAGTATTATGGTCAACAGATCATCTCCCTGTGAAGAACCGGGAATCGACTGAAGACCGTGAAAGTTTTATTGTCAAAAAAGATAATTATTACTATCCTGGTGAAATACGTACGAAAACGTGTGAAGCTATATCTCTGATAACATTAACATTACCTATACTTTCCTTTAAAATTCCATGGCAATGTAGTGAAACTTTATTATTGTTATCAAAAATTTGATCTGTAACTGTACAACTTGCGTTATGAAAACCCTTAATCCGAAATGTCAATATTCTGACAGAGAAGAAACACGAAAATGAATTACTCTTCCTATAAATCATCAAAAATCAACTCTATAGTACCGGTAGGTGACTGTGATTTTAAAAACATTCTCCAACCTCTCTGAACAATTATACTGCAATGTTCCTGCACGCAACAGACAACTTACCTCGTCTTGCCACTGCAACTACACAAATAGATTTTATCCAGGAATGCGCTAAAACAAATCAAAAGAAATACTGGGATCCAGGCAGACTGCAATGCACTGTCACAACTACTAATGCAAGTGTTCTTTTGTTTTATTTTTACAGTTTTTATAGCAATTAAATGATCAGGAGGGGTTTAGTCAACAAGTCTTAGGCAGTGTAAAAAATGAAAGGAATCAGTTTAAACTTCTAATTTATTACGTTCCGAAATTTGAAGATTCGTACACTGACACACTTTACTCAGACCTGTATTTTCCTTGAACAGTTTGATTAGCAAAACTTGATTTAAACGGCAATGTCTATAACCGATAATTACGTATCTGGTCACAACAAGGATATGAATCTTACTTTCAATTACTGACAAAATCCCTCCGATGCGCAACCAAACAACTACTACGTGGAGCAAAAAGGCAAATTACCAAAAATCCTCGATTAATACCGAAGTCTCCTACGGCGGGCTGTGTACGACCTCTCCTGATACGATTTCTCTCGATGCTAGTCTGTAGAGGTGGCAAAAAATAACGTAACTGATAGAAATAACCGGTTACTGAGAAGTAACGGTTACTGCGATAACCGTTCCTCTGATTCTGGCAGTTATTTCAATAACTGTTTAGTGTCAACAGTGCCTCGCGCCATCTGTTGACCGAAGATCGTACTGCGCATTTGGAAGGCGTTCTATAGACCATGGGAATAACTGTGAGACTGCGCGCCATCTGTTGATAAGAACTGTGTACTATTTCGTGGGCTTTCGTTACTTTTAGCATAAACAATTAAATAAAGTTAATGTCCGAGCCGTGGCTGATAGGAGCTGCAGTACAGGCATTAACAAGTACGGTCGTTCCCTTAAGCCACCGCCTTACGTGTTAATTTAGCTTGGACGGGTAGTAGAAGGAAAGTTACTTAGGAATTCGAGCGACTATGGAAATAACTGTCAGAGACCGGTATTCTCCTCTGGCAGTTATCGTTATTGGCTCGTAGTTCTAGTTCTCTGGTAGTTATCGGGCTACCACCACAGATAACCTGGAAGCTGGTAACGGAATAACTGTGTGTCTAGACGTTCCTGACTCGGTGACTCCAGTTAAAAGTCGTAGTTCCAGGTGATATTTCCAGAGAGGATAGTAACTGGAGCGAACAAATATTTTCGTACTGCTACGGAAATAGCCGCTGGCAATCACGAATGACAAATAACATGTCAGAAAGTATAACACAGTACAGTGGAATATAATAATTATTATCCTCATCATTTGTCAGGAGATTGTCAAAATATGTGAATATATCAAAGTAACTGCTAATATTTACAGAATTGGTACACTGGCAGAAAAAACACAGTTACGTACTTTTAATAAATTTATCGTACACAGAATACCCGATCTTGACTGTTGCAACCAAGTGCTGTCAAAACTGAAATATAGCAGAATTTTTACCTAAGCTGGTCTATCAGTCTCTGTTACGATATTCGTCTACAGAGTAGAAGGAGGGGTCAATGGAAGCGTCTGATTCCACCCGCCTGCTTCGACGTAAAGGTGTTGTGGTGTGTGAATGTCATTACTGCACGGTGTTTATGAGTTGGTTTGTGTGTGTGTGGGGGGGGGGGGGGGCTGTCGATCTAGCTTGCAGTGCCGGAATTCGCTGGTGGTAATTAAATTTTTTTTTCTAGCTGTGATGTTTTGTGTATTTATGATGTATTGAATGTGATTTAATTTATGTAGGGATGATTGATTTGTGGACTTTTGGGATTATGGTTTTATTTTTCGCAGTTGTAGGTGTTGGTTTTTTGGCATCAGTAGCTGTGGTGGACCTATATAGGTCACCGGAAATGACCGATTCCCATTTTCATAGTTGTGTGTGTTGATGTTTTAGTGTCGTCATCTGAGGTTGACCTATATAGGTCAAGGGAAATGTCTGATTCCAATTTTCGTACTTTTAGTTGTGGGTATTGGTGTTTTGGTATGGTCACCTATAGTTGACCTATATTGTTCAAGGGAAGTGTCCGATTCCTGCAGATTTTTGTAGGTGTAGCAGAATGCTGTAATTTTTTTTTCCTTTTTGTTCTTCATTTTGTGTTTTGGGATCATGGTGTGTTTTTTTACTAGCTTGTTCTCACCCTAAAACCCCCAACTTCCCGCAGTTGTCCCATTGGTTTGATTGTATTTTTGGTGGGAAATGTTATTGTATTATTTATATGTATCTTCGTGTTTGTTGCCATGTGTATGTAGTGACGTCATAGACACACTTAAAATAGCCATTTCCGGCATATTGATGACGGGTGGAATCAGACACTTCTGTATCAAATAGTATTTCAAACACACTGTAAACCGTGCCTTATCTGAAACCAAGTTTTTAATGGTTGCTGACTTGCTGGCAGTTTATTGAAAATGCATGTTCCTGAATATTGGACCCCTTTTGGACCAAGGTAAGTAATTTTAGGTCCTTATGTAGATTGCTGTTCCCATTTCTAGTACTGATATTATGTATTAAGCTATTGGTTGGAAATACTTGTAACAAATTTCATAAAGGAATAAATATACTAGGAAGCAGTGGTTAGAATACGAAGTTCCTTGAACAGGTTCCTACATGATGTTCTTGAATTGATACCACAAACGATTTTTATTACACGCTTTTACATGCGAAAAACTTTTGCTACGTTTGATAAGTTCCCACAGAATATGCTCCCTTATGAAATAACAGAATGAAATAATGTGGTATGCCCTTCCCAACTGAATTTATTATCGAGTTGTAGTCCCAGAAATGTAACACTGTCAACCTTTTCGATCTGCATGTCTTCATATGTTATAAACATGCTGTCGCTGGAGAAATCGAGCAGTTTGCAAATCTGACATGAAACTTGGATTAGCGTACTCACACTTTCCCCAATATGACTAGCTTTTACAGCACAGGAGCAAACGAATCTGTCATATTACGTATATTTTTTGTTGTATTATAAGGCTGTACACTTTATTCTATTTGTGAGCAGCACAAGAAATTAAGCTTCGAATTTAACCTACAGTACTCAGTTTACATATTACTTCAGACTTAAAAACGCACGTTGTTAACATTTTACTTAAACAGTGCTTTGGCGAAGTTCCACGTACTTTCTGTCACAGCTGCGAAGATAATATTTCTAACAGCGACCGATAACCTACAAACATATAATATGAAACACTAATAATTGTTCTAACATCAACTAAAATGTACCCGGAGTTAATAAGCTAAGGTTATGACACGATTCATACGACATTCCTGCTATTTCACACTACTCGCAGTTATACTGATAACTAAACTGATGGATTCCAACTATGTCGTTATTTAACTGTCGGAGTTAACCGGTATTCGCTAGCGAAAAATAACTTGGCAGTTATTAATAACGGTTAACGATAACGGTTATCAAAGAATAACTGGAACTGTGATAACGGTTACTCTAGAATAGCCGTTTGGCCCACCTCTACTAGTCTGCGTCCGACCAATCTCAACGACTGTTTCCTCGCTGCCTATCGCAACAATAATATCTCAGAGTTTGCGTGCGCACGCAACAGCAGAATCAGTAGCCAACTTTCCAAAAAAATGGATATCAGTTAAGGGGCGCGAAAGGGAAGCAGTGGTTGAGAGGGGAGTGAGACAAGGCTGTAGCCTATCTCTGATGTTATTCAGCCTTTATAGGGTCTAGTGAAGCAGGGGATAACCCGTCGGCTTTGACCAATGACGTCATACATTTGTCATAGATAGTGATGGCTTCAGTTCATGGCATAGATAGTAAACCAGTTCTGTGTTCCGGATAAGCGCTTTAATTGTATATTGTAGTAACTGAATGTGAATCTAAAAGCGATTGCTTGGTATTCCTTAAATTATTCATCGTGTGATTTAATTAAATTAATTGGTTGTTTCTTATTCAAACGGTACTTAATTTTGTTCATAATGATATTGAGGTAATTTGGATTACTAGTCTGTTATTGTAGAACAATTTTTAGTGCCTTATTTTCGTTTGTAGTAATGGATTTGTCTGTTGCAATGAATCTTGACGGTTTAAGACAAGCTATGGGCGAAGACATGTTGACCACAATTTGTTTCTTGCAAATGTGTGGTCTTATTGCTGATTACGTCCGATGTCGTGAGTGTGGCGAACATATGCGCCACACCAGTGTGTCAAGTCGCCATACTCACGACTTATTCGTATGGCGCTGCAGCAAAGTTTGGTTGTGGCGGTCCATTGGACGAGGGGCGTGGATCGAAAAATCCAAGCTCCCTCGAGGCATTATGAAAATCACGTACTGTTGGTGTTTGAGATATCCTGTGTGGCTCTGTGTGCATGAATGTCGTGTGAGTAAGCGTACAGTTGTGGACTGGTACTCGTTTTGTAGGGAAGTTTGTGGGGAACATATGAAATATAGGGGGCCGCTGGGGGGGGGGCATGGTCGAAATTGACGAGTCGCATTTTGGGAAAAGGAAGTACAACAGGGGGGAAACTCCGGTGGGATTATGGGTGTGGGGAGCAGTAGTTTCAGGTCAGCATTGTGACGATGTAGTGTTCAGAGTAGTACCAAATAGAACTAAGGAAGTTTTGGTTAGGTTAATTTAAGATCAGGTTGCAGAGGGTTCTACTGTTATTTCCGATGGGTTTTCTTCCTATTGGAATTTAGGGGATAGGGGTTATCAACACTTTGTAGTAAACCACAACATTGAATCTGGATCATTATCCACAGGTGCCTGCACTAACAGTATGGAAGGGTACTGGTCAGCGGTCAGATCTCTTATAGGGAAACGTCAGATTTCAACACTTCAAAGCCACCTACATGAGTATTCGTGGAGACGAAGTATTCCGCAGACATATTGCCCGTTTAAATGTTTTATTGAACATATTGGCAAAATGTACCGTTCCAAACATCTCAGCTAATTTCACAATGTGTGTGTGTGAGTGTGTGTGTGTGTGTGAGAGAGAGAGAGAGAGAGAGAGAGAAAGAGAGAGAGAGAGAGAGGGGGGGGGGGGACAGAAAGAGAGAGAGAGAGAGGTTTTGTAATGTTGTGTTTGTTGTGAGTGTGGGTATGTGATTTTCGTTACTGTCTGTCTAGGCGAGCTTTGGTTATTCCTCGATATTTCCGTGTGGTAAGTTCACTTTTCCATTTGCTTCTTTCACTATATTTCACTATTTTGACATATTTCACTGTTTTATTCCACCAATATGTGTATTTTCGTATTGTGAAGTACGTAATAGTAATTTCTCAGATGTCGATCTTCTTTCGTTTCTCAGCACTAGCATCAGTACGACATTTTCGAATGTGTACTTGCTACATCAATGGCGAAATCCCCGACACAACTAAAATTTGTATCCCGTTCTTCACTTCGCCTTTACACTGACTCTATATATATGTCAGTTGGCGAGCAAGATACAAATGTTGCTTATAGCTATATAGCTCAAGTAACGAATGGGATACTATTAGCGTCCAAGGCAACAAGAAAACTGTACCCCATAGTGAAGTACAGGATACAAATTGTACATGTGTGGTCGTCTTGTCTCCGTGTAGTTCAATTGAGGTACAGGTTGCAAATGTAGCGTACATCTCCACTTCCACCTTTTCGTTACCAGTGTACATATATATTGAGGTCAACGGAAGTCTGCTATGCATATATTACATACGTAGGTCCTTCTGTCATCAGTAGTACTGATATGTATGTAAGAAAAGACTGTTAGTAATAGCGGAGACGAAATAAACAACACATCTACAATTTGTATTCCGTGTTCCAATTATGGTTTACTGAAGCGGAGGATACATCGTTCAAGTGAGCAACAGGACAGCAATGCCAGTTAAAACTAACAAATTGACGTACGCTAACCTTGTATCCCGTACTGCATTTAACCCAATACAGTTTGAAAGAGTTTCGAGATACAATTGACATACATGTAACGTGATGTATTCTTTGCTAGTAATATATTTCATTCATTTATTTCCATTGTATTTTGCGGAGAAATACTAATATAGAAACACGCGATATCGTTAACGTGAAAATACTACTCACCCTTATATATGTGAAGTACAGTTTTTCTCTCTTGCATTCCTTTGTTTCTGAACATTCTTCTCAGCTCTTTCATCTTTGTAATAGATGCTCTCTGGCCAATTCTGACGTCATTGGTCAAAGCCGACGGGTTGTATCCCCTGCTAAACTAGACCAACTTTTTTCGTTTAAGTGACAGTAGATTTTCCTCTGAACTATAAAACTTGTTCACGTTGGTCGGTAATACACACTAAGTATCGAATATGCATTATTTAATCACTGAGACAAAACGAACGAACGTGGCAGAACAACAGTTTACGCGCCGAGAGACGATAGAACTAAACAGTCGAAAGAAACAAGAGTCAAAGATATGGCGCTCTGCGCCAGTGACGCCAGAAACTTATCACTCCTTTGTATGGTTAATATTTTGTACACTGTCGTAGAACTTCCCGCCAGCTTAGGAAACGAAAAAAAAAAACGTATTTTGGAAAGACCTTTGATATGCAGCAACATATACGCTGCATATTTTCATATTAAGAAAGTATGAATTTGAATTTCATCAAACGCACGTTAGTTTCCAGAGCATTGAACTCGAGATCGCATTGCCCTCTTGTAACCCAGTCATGTCACGTGATCTCGCCAGCTGATGACAGTAGATATTCAGAGCATAGGACACGTGATGCAGCCAGGCAACAGCATGATCACTCTTAAAGCCTAGTTTACAAGATGACATTGGGTTGCGACACTTGTTGCGTGGAATGAGTTGTACCCAAGTGGTTTCATAGACATGGCGACACCAATATACAATTCAGTTTCGTCGTTTCGAGGGTCCCTGAGTCGTGTCTGAAATTAAACTTTTGGCAGCTGCACGTCGCACGAGTTGCGATGGAGTTAAAGCTTGCTGCGTGCGTGGAATTGCTGCGTAAGACAAAAAATAAGAAACGTGTTTTGATTCGTGACTGGATGAAGATAAGACGTCAGCTCGGTTGCTCAGCATCCTTGCTGAAATAATTTATAACGGAAGATCCAAGAAGTTTTTTAATTATATTAGAATGTTACCAGAACTGTTAACGTTTCTTCTAAATAGAGTTAGTTATTCGATAAAGAATAAAGGTACTGTAATGCATGAAGCACTGTCGCCAGAACTGAAATTACATGACATATTGCGTGCATTACAATCGAGAACATTCGGCGTGCTATAAGATACGGTTTTAGTTGGTGATGACACTTTTTCGTAAACACAAATAATTATTAACATTAACAGTAGGCCGCATTAAGAAGATAATGGTTTACAAACTACTCTCTTGAAGATAAATCTGTACAGTGGCAATATTTCAAAATTCAAACATATGTGAATGGGGAGCACTGCAGCGACGTTTTAAATAGATGAATACTGAATAAAGAATCCAGTTTCTTGAATTTGTATAGCCTTCCCTCCTGTCAACAATATTCCTTAACAAAGGGTTGACCAGCTCGAACGATGGTATTTTAGTCTTGTAGACGAGCGTATTGCCACAGCTACAATTACACCTGCCTGTATTTTTTTTTAAATTCAGTTGTATATGTGCTCCTAACTCAATAAATTTTGCCCTGCAGCTCAGATACTCTCAAACCATCTATGTTACCATCGCACATGGCGGTCTCTGCGGCAGTAATATGTTGCTTATTTTTGTAATCAGCATCACTGAAATCCCACAAACGATTACGCAAAGCATAGATATCCAAAAAGCGAACATAATTCTCCATTCCCCACTTCATGTTTCGGTTTTTCTGCACTCTACGAATACACATAACCTCAAAACTATTGCAACTAGTGCCGCCGAAGTTGGAACACGCCGAAAGTGTTTAGTTTTAGGCTAGGCGCAAATTGAGAAGCGTATAGCACATGTGACGTGACACGACACTACAGGTGACACGCACGAGTCGCGCGAATCCAGCGCATATTGAGACTCGTACAGCATATTTCGCACGCGCTGACTGGCGACGCTCTGCGCTGACAGAACCAAAGCGCGCACACCCTGTTATCTTTCTCAAACGATTTTACAGAAACTATTCACTGACAATATCTGATTTTTGCCTTACTTATAGCGTTATATGTGAGCTTCGTGGCGAAGTGCCCATCATTAGCTAATGGCCATTCTTATTGTGATGTACACATTTTAGTAAGACACTACGGAGTACTCAAAAAGTTTGTAACGAAAATTAGGAGTCGCTATGATTTTGCGTTTGGTGCGTATGACACTATATGTTGCTGCGTATGAAGTTTAGCTAACATGACGGATTTTTGTTTAGACTTGGGAGGAGGTCTCTATCTGCCTCCGATCTCGAGAAAATGGAACCTATGTAGCGCGCTCACTTCCGATCTCACGCCCGCGAGAATAAAATACTCGCAACATGTCTCATATCTCCTAAACCGCTCGAGACATCGAAACGAGAGTTTTGCGAATCATAGCAAACAAAGAGGAGAGTGTTTTGCCAAATTTTAAACACACGGAACTTTCTTATCTATGGCGATATATCAGTAATTATACTTCCCTTTTTATTTATTTCATTCCAGTGACTGTAATTTTTTAAGAGTTATCGACAGCTAGCGAAACAAGAGCTTCCTAGTATGAAAATAAACATCAAATTTCTTCTCTTATGTTACTGCAAACCTACAGTATAAGGTTTTTCGTAAACTATTGAGCTCTTTAATTGCCAATTACTTGTTTAATGGGGCACTCTCTTTATCCCCGTAAACCATTTTATTTTTAACACTGAATGACTGGAATGGAAACTTACGAAAGGATTTTATTCCTTCTCCTGATCCGACCAGTATTAAAATAATGACGACCATTCCCTTCAGATGGAATGATAGTCACATGTCAGTTGCTGGTTACTCACCTACGGCTTGCCAAACTGACAGTGTGTGCTTCGCGAATAAAATAGTTGTTACCGAGAAAAAAAAAATTGATCTGTCGCTCAACACAGTGGTCAGTGCATTGTCAGCAGCTGAGCATAATGTGTGTGAAAGGAATACGGAAGCTAGCCATGTGTGCCTTGTGAGTGGGAGTTCGAAAAACATCGTCATGAAAGTAGATCTGCCTTTCTCAGCAATACATTTCGACAAATTAAATATATTTAATCACCATACTTTTTCAGGATACTCCTATTTTCGTAATAATACAGACAATTTTTTTCATTTGTGTAGCCTGTTGTGTAATTAGTTTATTAATGCTGATGATGTGTGTGCAACAACTGAAATACTTAACTCAACACGGCGAACCAATTAAAACATTGTCATTTGTGACTGCTTTACGACTGTTTCTAGCTTGCAGTGGAAACGTGATGTCCACATGTACAAAAAATGGTTCAAATGGCTCTGAGCACTATGGGACTTAACATCTGAGGTCATCAGTCCCCTAGAACTTAGAACTACTTAAACCTAACTAACCTAAGGACATCACACACATCCATGCCCGAGGCAGGATTCGAACCTGCGACCGTAGCGGTCGTGCGGTTCCAGACTGAAGAGCCTAGAACTGCTCGGCCACCAGTGGCCGGCCCACATGTACACTCGACAGCAAAAAAAGTGGGTCACGCGTGAATTCCAACGTGCACGCTGCACCTCTATGTATGCAATCAACATAGCATATCTGTGTTGCACATAGTCGCAACCCTCCACAGTACAGTTGTTGTAAGATACGCAATGGGTACCGCTAGAGACTACTAGAGAACATCGGTCTTTATGACAGTCCCTCCAGATGTAAAGTAACACCACGATAGTACAGAAGAGATCAGACAGTCCTTAACGTTTGTAAACTAAACTTAATTACAATAAGTGACATTTCAAACGTTATGGGACAACTAAGCCGGCCGCGGTGGTCTAGCGGTTCTGGTGCTGCAGTCCGGAACCGCGGGACTGCTACGGTCGCAGGTTCGAATCCTGCCTCTGGCAAGGGTGTGTGTGATGTCCTTAGGTTAGGTAGGTTTAAGTAGTTCTAAGTTCTAGGGGACTTATGACCTAAGATGTTGAGTCCCATAGTGCTCAGAGCCATTTGAACCATTTTGGGACAACTAATTTTGTCACATAAATCGTTCATTAATCCTTAGGCACAATTAAATATTTGAGACAGTATATGGATTTATAACTTTGTATGGCAATTGGAAACAAGTTCTTTGCTGTCTAAAAGGTTTACCCAACACATG